>NC_079874.1:2074814-2289866 GCF_023065955.2 Ursus arctos
TTCATGGCTCTGCTGGAGATCCAATGTGAGTGCTCTGTCGTGAGTGTGACTTGTGTGTGTGTGTGTGTGTTTGCAGGAAACCATTGTATATGCCTGCAAGAAAAAGTCGATGGGTGTTTGTGTGTGTTATTTGTATATGTGTGTGTCAGGACCATGTTTGTGATTATGTTAAAGCAGTTCCAAGTGTTGACGGCTGTGTTGGAGACCCAGTGTGAGTGCTGTGTTGTGAGTGTGATAGTGTGTGTGTGTCTGTGTGTGTTTCAGAACCCCCTGTGTACGCCTGTAAGAAAAACTCAATGGGTGTTTGTGTGTGTTTCTTGTGTATGTGTGTGTCGGGACCACGTATGTGAGTATGTTGTGGCAGTTCCAAGTGCCAGTGTGAATGCTGTGTTGTGAGTGTGGCAGTGTGTGTTTCTGTGTGTGTTTGTGTTGGCGGGAAAACATTGTGTATGCCTGTAAGAATAAGTCGATGGATGTTTGTGTGAGTTTCATGTGTATGTGTGTGTCGCAACCACATTTGTCAATATTTTAGGACAGTTCCAAGTGTTGATGGTTCTGTTGGATACCGATTGTGAGTGCTGTGTTGTAAGTGTGACTGTGTGTGTGTGTGTTCGCGGGAAACCGTTGTGTATGCCTGTAAGAAAAAGTCGATGGGTGTTTGTGTGTGTTTCTTGTGTATGTTTGTGTCGGTAAAACGTTTGTGAGTATGTTAGGGCAGTTCCGAGTGTTGATGGTTCTGCCGAGGCCCAGTGTGCGTACTGTGCTGTTAGTGTGACAGTGTGTGTGTGTGTGTGTGTGTGTGTGTGTTTGGGAAAACCCCACTCTGTCTGCCTGTAACAAAAAATTGATGGGTGTTTGTGTGTGTTTCTTGTGTATGTGTGTGTCGGGACCACGTTTGTGTGTATGTTAGGGCAGATTCAAGTGCCAGTGTGAATGCTGTGTTGTGAGTGTGATAGTGTGTGTGTGTTTGCGGAAACCATTGTGCATGACTGTACGTAAAAGTCAATGGGAGTTTGTGTGTGTTTCTTGTGTATGTGTGTGTCGGGACCACGTTTGTGAGTATGTTAGGGCAGTTCCAACTGTTGATGGCTATGCCAGGGACCCAGTGTGAGTGCTGTGTTGTGCGTGTGATAGTGTTTGTGTGTGTGTGTGTGAGTGTGTGTTTTGCTGGGTACCATTGTGTATGTCTGTAAGAAAAATTCGTAGGATGTTTTTGTGTGTTTCTTCTGCATGTGTGTTTCGGGACCACGTTTGTGAATATGTTAAGGTAATTCCAAGTGTTGATGGCTCTGCTGAAGATCCAATGTGAGTGCTCTGTCGTGAGTGTGACTTTTGTGTGTGTGTGTGTGTGTGTGTTTGCAGGAAACCATTGTGTATGCCTGCAAGAAAAAGTCGATGGGTGTTTGTGTGTGTTATTTGTATATGTGTGTGTCAGGACCATGTTTGTGATTAGGTTAAAGCAGTTCCAAGTGTTGACGGCTGTGTTGGAGACCCAGTGTGAGTGCTGTGTTGTGAGTGTGATAGTGTGTGTGTGTGTGTTTGCGGAAACCATTCTGCATGACTGTACGTAAAAGATAGTGTGAGTGTGATAGTGTGTGTGTGTGTGTTTTCAGGAAACCATTGTGTATGCCTGCAAGAAAAAGTCGATGGGTGTTTGTGTGTGTTATTTGTATATGTGTGTGTCAGGACCATGTTTGTGATTATGTTAAAGCAGTTCCAAGTGTTGACGGCTGTGTTGGAGACCCAATGTGAGTGCTGTGTTGTGAGTGTGATAGTGTGTGTGTGTGTGTGTTTGCGGAAACCATTGTGCATGACTGTACGTAAAAGTCAATGGGAGTTTGTGTGTGTTTCTTGTGTATGTGTGTGTCGGGACCACGTTTGTGAGTATGTTAGGGCAGTTCCAACTGTTGATGGCTATTTGGGGACCCATTGTGAGTGCTGTGTTGTGCGTGTCATAGTGTTTGTGTGTGTGTGTGTGAGTGTGTGTTTTGCTGGATACCATTGTGTATGTCTGTAAGAAAAAGTCGTAGGGTGTTTTTGTGTGTTTCTTCTGCATGTGTGTTTCGGGACGACGTTTGTGAATATGTTAAGGTAATTCCAAGTGTTCATGGCTCTGCTGGAGATCCAATGTGAGTGCTCTGTCGTGAGTGTGACTTTTGTGTGTGTGTGTGTGTGTGTGTGTTTGCAGGAAACCATTGTGTATGCCTGCAAGAAAAAGTCGATGGGTGTTTGTGTGTGTTATTTGTATATGTGAGTGTCAGGACCATGTTTGTGATTATGTTAAAGCAGTTCCAAGTGTTGACGGCTGTGTTGGAGACCCAGTGTGAGTGCTGTGTTGTGAGTGTGATAGTGTGTGTGTGTCTGTGTGTGTTTCAGAACCCCCTGTGTACGCCTGTAAGAAAAACTCAATGGGTGTTTGTGTGTGTTTCTTGTGTATGTGTGTGTCGGGACCACGTATGTGAGTATGTTGTGGCAGTTCCAAGTGCCAGTGTGAATGCTGTGTTGTGAGTGTGGCAGTGTGTGTTTCTGTGTGTGTTTGTGTTGGCGGGAAAACATTGTGTATGCCTGTAAGAATAAGTCGATGGATGTTTGTGTGAGTTTCATGTGTATGTGTGTGTCGCAACCACATTTGTCAATATTTTAGGACAGTTCCAAGTGTTGATGGTTCTGTTGGATACCCATTGTGAGTGCTGTGTTGTAAGTGTGACTGTGTGTGTGTGTGTTCGCGGGAAACCGTTGTGTATGCCTGTAAGAAAAAGTCGATGGGTGTTTGTGTGTGTTTCTTGTGTATGTTTGTGTCGGTAAAACGTTTGTGAGTATGTTAGGGCAGTTCCGAGTGTTGATGGTTCTGCCGAGGCCCAGTGTGCGTACTGTGCTGTTAGTGTGACAGTGTGTGTGTGTGTGTGTGTGTGTGTTTGGGGAAACCCCACTCTGTCTGCCTGTAACAAAAAGTTGATGGGTGTTTGTGTGTGTTTCTTGTGTATGTGTGTGTCGGGACCACGTTTGTGTGTATGTTAGGGCAGATTCAAGTGCCAGTGTGAATGCTGTGTTGTGAGTGTGATAGTGTGTGTGTGTTTGCGGAAACCATTGTGCATGACTGTACGTAAAAGTCAATGGGAGTTTGTGTGTGTTTCTTGTGTATGTGTGTGTCGGGACCACGTTTGTGAGTATGTTAGGGCAGTTCCAACTGTTGATGGCTATGCCGGGGACCCAGTGTGAGTGCTGTGTTGTGCGTGTGATAGTGTTTGTGTGTGTGTGTGTGAGTGTGTGTTTTGCTGGGTACCATTGTGTATGTCTGTAAGAAAAATTCGTAGGATGTTTTTGTGTGTTTCTTCTGCATGTGTGTTTCGGGACCACGTTTGTGAATATGTTAAGGTAATTCCAAGTGTTGATGGCTCTGCTGGAGATCCAATGTGAGTGCTCTGTCGTGAGTGTGACTTTTGTGTGTGTGTGTGTGTGTGTGTTTCCAGGAAACCATTGTGTATGCCTGCAAGAAAAAGTCGATGGGTGTTTGTGTGTGTTATTTGTATATGTGTGTGTCAGGACCATGTTTGTGATTAGGTTAAAGCAGTTCCAAGTGTTGACGGCTGTGTTGGAGACCCAGTGTGAGTGCTGTGTTGTGAGTGTGATAGTGTGTGTGTGTGTGTTTGCGGAAACCATTGTGCATGACTGTACGTAAAAGATAGTGTGAGTGTGATAGTGTGTGTGTGTGTGTTTTCAGGAAACCATTGTGTATGCCTGCAAGAAAAAGTCGATGGGTGTTTGTGTGTGTTATTTGTATATGTGTGTGTCAGGACCATGTTTGTGATTATGTTAAAGCAGTTCCAAGTGTTGACGGCTGTGTTGGAGACCCAATGTGAGTGCTGTGTTGTGAGTGTGATAGTGTGTGTGTGTGTGTGTGTGTTTGCGGAAACCATTGTGCATGACTGTACGTAAAAGTCAATGGGAGTTTGTGTGTGTTTCTTGTGTATGTGTGTGTCGGGACCACGTTTGTGAGTATGTTAGGGCAGTTCCAACTGTTGATGGCTATGCCGGGGACCCAGTGTGAGTGCTGTGTTGTGCGTGTGATAGTGTTTGTGTGTGTGTGTGTGAGTGTGTGTTTTGCTGGATACCATTGTGTATGTCTGTAAGAAAAAGTCGTAGGGTGTTTTTGTGTGTTTCTTCTGCATGTGTGTTTCGGGACGACGTTTGTGAATATGTTAAGGTAATTCCAAGTGTTGATGGCTCTGCTGGAGATCCAATGTGAGTGCTCTGTCGTGAGTGTGACTTTTGTGTGTGTGTGTGTGTGTGTGTTTGCAGGAAACCATTGTGTATGCCTGCAAGAAAAAGTCGATGGGTGTTTGTGTGTGTTATTTGTATATGTGAGTGTCAGGACCATGTTTGTGATTATGTTAAAGCAGTTCCAAGTGTTGACGGCTGTGTTGGAGACCCAGTGTGAGTGCTGTGTTGTGAGTGTGATAGTGTGTGTGTGTCTGTGTGTGTTTCAGAACGCCCTGTGTACGCCTGTAAGAAAAACTCAATGGGTGTTTGTGTGTGTTTCTTGTGTATGTGTGTGTCGGGACCACGTATGTGAGTATGTTGTGGCAGTTCCAAGTGCCAGTGTGAATGCTGTGTTGTGAGTGTGGCAGTGTGTGTTTCTGTGTGTGTTTGTGTTGGCGGGAAAACATTGTGTATGCCTGTAAGAATAAGTCGATGGATGTTTGTGTGAGTTTCATGTGTATGTGTGTGTCGCAACCACATTTGTCAATATTTTAGGACAGTTCCAAGTGTTGATGGTTCTGTTGGATACCCATTGTGAGTGCTGTGTTGTAAGTGTGACTGTGTGTGTGTGTGTTCGCGGGAAACCGTTGTGTATGCCTGTAAGAAAAAGTCGATGGGTGTTTGTGTGTGTTTCTTGTGTATGTTTGTGTCGGTAAAACGTTTGTGAGTATGTTAGGGCAGTTCCGAGTGTTGATGGTTCTGCCGAGGCCCAGTGTGCGTACTGTGCTGTTAGTGTGACAGTGTGTGTGTGTGTGTGTGTGTGTGTTTGGGGAAACCCCACTCTGTCTGCCTGTAACAAAAAGTTGATGGGTGTTTGTGTGTGTTTCTTGTGTATGTGTGTGTCGGGACCACGTTTGTGTGTATGTTAGGGCAGATTCAAGTGCCAGTGTGAATGCTGTGTTGTGAGTGTGATAGTGTGTGTGTGTTTGCGGAAACCATTGTGCATGACTGTACGTAAAAGTCAATGGGAGTTTGTGTGTGTTTCTTGTGTATGTGTGTGTCGGGACCACGTTTGTGAGTATGTTAGGGCAGTTCCAACTGTTGATGGCTATGCCGGGGACCCAGTGTGAGTGCTGTGTTGTGCGTGTGATAGTGTTTGTGTGTGTGTGTGTGTGAGTGTGTGTTTTGCTGGGTACCATTGTGTATGTCTGTAAGAAAAATTCGTAGGATGTTTTTGTGTGTTTCTTCTGCATGTGTGTTTCGGGACCACGTTTGTGAATATGTTAAGGTAATTCCAAGTGTTGATGGCTCTGCTGGAGATCCAATGTGAGTGCTCTGTCGTGAGTGTGACTTTTGTGTGTGTGTGTGTGTGTGTTTGCAGGAAACCATTGTGTATGCCTGCAAGAAAAAGTCGATGGGTGTTTGTGTGTGTTATTTGTATATGTGTGTGTCAGGACCATGTTTGTGATTATGTTAAAGCAGTTCCAATTGTTGACGGCTGTGTTGGAGACCCAGTGTGAGTGCTGTGTTGTGAGTGTGATAGTGTGTGTGTGTGTTTGCGGAAACCATTGTGCATGACTGTACGTAAAAGATAGTGTGAGTGTGATAGTGTGTGTGTGTGTGTTTTCAGGAAACCATTGTGTATGCCTGCAAGAAAAAGTCGATGGGTGTTTGTGTGTGTTATTTGTATATGTGTGTGTCAGGACCATGTTTGTGATTATGTTAAAGCAGTTCCAAGTGTTGACGGCTGTGTTGGAGACCCAATGTGAGTGCTGTGTTGTGAGTGTGATAGTGTGTGTGTGTGTGTTTGCGGAAACCATTGTGCATGACTGTACGTAAAAGTCAATGGGAGTTTGTGTGTGTTTCTTGTGTATGTGTGTGTCGCGACCACGTTTGTGAGTATGTTAGGGCAGTTCCAACTGTTGATGGCTATGCCGGGGACCCAGTGTGAGTGCTGTGTTGTGCGTGTGATAGTGTTTGTGTGTGTGTGTGTGAGTGTGTGTTTTGCTGGGTACCATTGTGTATGTCTGTAAGAAAAAGTCGTAGGGTGTTTTTGTGTGTTTCTTCTGCATGTGTGTTTCGGGACGACGTTTGTGAATATGTTAAGGTAATTCCAAGTGTTCATGGCTCTGCTGGAGATCCAATGTGAGTGCTCTGTCGTGAGTGTGACTTTTGTGTGTGTGTGTGTGTGTGTGTGTTTGCAGGAAACCATTGTGTATGCCTGCAAGAAAAAGTCGATGGGTGTTTGTGTGTGTTATTTGTATATGTGTGTGTCAGGACCATGTTTGTGATTATGTTAAAGCAGTTCCAAGTGTTGACGGCTGTGTTGGAGACCCAGTGTGAGTGCTGTGTTGTGAGTGTGATAGTGTGTGTGTGTCTGTGTGTGTTTCAGAACCCCCTGTGTACGCCTGTAAGAAAAACTCAATGGGTGTTTGTGTGAGTTTCATGTGTATGTGTGTCGGGACCACGTATGTGAGTATGTTGTGGCAGTTCCAAGTGCCAGTGTGAATGCTGTGTTGTGAGTGTGGCAGTGTGTGTTTCTGTGTGTGTTTGTGTTGGCGGGAAAACATTGTGTATGCCTGTAAGGATAAGTCGATGGATGTTTGTGTGAGTTTCATGTGTATGTGTGTGTCGCAACCACATTTGTCAATATTTTAGGACAGTTCCAAGTGTTGATGGTTCTGTTGGATACCCATTGTGAGTGCTGTGTTGTAAGTGTGACTGTGTGTGTGTGTGTTCGCGGGAAACCGTTGTGTATGCCTGTAAGAAAAAGTCGATGGGTGTTTGTGTGTGTTTCTTGTGTATGTTTGTGTCGGTAAAACGTTTGTGAGTATGTTAGGGCAGTTCCGAGTGTTGATGGTTCTGCCGAGGCCCAGTGTGCGTACTGTGCTGTTAGTGTGACAGTGTGTGTGTGTGTGTGTTTGGGGAAACCCCACTCTGTCTGCCTGTAACAAAAAGTTGATGGGTGTTTGTGTGTGTTTCTTGTGTATGTGTGTGTCGGGACCACGTTTGTGTGTATGTTAGGGCAGATTCAAGTGCCAGTGTGAATGCTGTGTTGTGAGTGTGATAGTGTGTGTGTGTTTGCGGAAACCATTGTGCATGACTGTACGTAAAAGTCAATGGGAGTTTGTGTGTGTTTCTTGTGTATGTGTGTGTCGGGACCACGTTTGTGAGTATGTTAGGGCAGTTCCAACTGTTGATGGCTATGCCGGGGACCCAGTGTGAGTGCTGTGTTGTGCGTGTGATAGTGTTTGTGTGTGTGTGTGTGAGTGTGTGTTTTGCTCGGTACCATTGTGTATGTCTGTAAGAAAAAGTCGTAGGATGTTTTTGTGTGTTTCTTCTGCATGTGTGTTTCGGGACCACGTTTGTGAATATGTTAAGGTAATTCCAAGTGTTGATGGCTCTGCTGGAGATCCAATGTGAGTGCTCTGTCGTGAGTGTGACTTTTGTGTGTGTGTGTGTGTGTGTGTTTGCAGGAAACCATTGTGTATGCCTGCAAGAAAAAGTCGATGGGTGTTTGTGTGTGTTATTTGTATATGTGTGTGTCAGGACCATGTTTGTGATTAGGTTAAAGCAGTTCCAAGTGTTGACGGCTGTGTTGGAGACCCAGTGTGAGTGCTGTGTTGTGAGTGTGATAGTGTGTGTGTGTGTGTTTGCGGAAACCATTGTGCATGACTGTACGTAAAAGATAGTGTGAGTGTGATAGTGTGTGTGTGTGTGTTTTCAGGAAACCATTGTGTATGCCTGCAAGAAAAAGTCGATGGGTGTTTGTGTGTGTTATTTGTATATGTGTGTGTCAGGACCATGTTTGTGATTATGTTAAAGCAGTTCCAAGTGTTGACGGCTGTGTTGGAGACCCAATGTGAGTGCTGTGTTGTGAGTGTGATAGTGTGTGTGTGTGTGTGTTTGCGGAAACCATTGTGCATGACTGTACGTAAAAGTCAATGGGAGTTTGTGTGTGTTTCTTGTGTATGTGTGTGTCGGGACCACGTTTGTGAGTATGTTAGGGCAGTTCCAACTGTTGATGGCTATGCCGGGGACCCAGTGTGAGTGCTGTGTTGTGCGTGTGATAGTGTTTGTGTGTGTGTGTGTGAGTGTGTGTTTTGCTGGATACCATTGTGTATGTCTGTAAGAAAAAGTCGTAGGGTGTTTTTGTGTGTTTCTTCTG
This sequence comes from Ursus arctos, assembly GCF_023065955.2. Taxonomy (NCBI): domain Eukaryota; kingdom Metazoa; phylum Chordata; class Mammalia; order Carnivora; family Ursidae; genus Ursus; species Ursus arctos. The sequence goes on from NC_079874.1 coordinate 2,083,183, forward strand.
CATGTGTGTTTCGGGACGACGTTTGTGAATATGTTAAGGTAATTCCAAGTGTTCATGGCTCTGCTGGAGATCCAATGTGAGTGCTCTGTCGTGAGTGTGACTTTTGTGTGTGTGTGTGTGTGTGTGTGTTTGCAGGAAACCATTGTGTATGCCTGCAAGAAAAAGTCGATGGGTGTTTGTGTGTGTTATTTGTATATGTGAGTGTCAGGACCATGTTTGTGATTATGTTAAAGCAGTTCCAAGTGTTGACGGCTGTGTTGGAGACCCAGTGTCAGTGCTGTGTTGTGAGTGTGATAGTGTGTGTGTGTCTGTGTGTGTTTCAGAACCCCCTGTGTACGCCTGTAAGAAAAACTCAATGGGTGTTTGTGTGTGTTTCTTGTGTATGTGTGTGTCGGGACCACGTATGTGAGTATGTTGTGGCAGTTCCAAGTGCCAGTGTGAATGCTGTGTTGTGAGTGTGGCAGTGTGTGTTTCTGTGTGTGTTTGTGTTGGCGGGAAAACATTGTGTATGCCTGTAAGAATAAGTCGATGGATGTTTGTGTGAGTTTCATGTGTATGTGTGTGTCGCAACCACATTTGTCAATATTTTAGGACAGTTCCAAGTGTTGATGGTTCTGTTGGATACCCATTGTGAGTGCTGTGTTGTAAGTGTGACTGTGTGTGTGTGTGTTCGCGGGAAACCGTTGTGTATGCCTGTAAGAAAAAGTCGATGGGTGTTTGTGTGTGTTTCTTGTGTATGTTTGTGTCGGTAAAACGTTTGTGAGTATGTTAGGGCAGTTCCGAGTGTTGATGGTTCTGCCGAGGCCCAGTGTGCGTACTGTGCTGTTAGTGTGACAGTGTGTGTGTGTGTGTGTGTGTGTGTTTGGGGAAACCCCACTCTGTCTGCCTGTAACAAAAAGTTGATGGGTGTTTGTGTGTGTTTCTTGTGTATGTGTGTGTCGGGACCACGTTTGTGTGTATGTTAGGGCAGATTCAAGTGCCAGTGTGAATGCTGTGTTGTGAGTGTGATAGTGTGTGTGTGTTTGCGGAAACCATTGTGCATGACTGTACGTAAAAGTCAATGGGAGTTTGTGTGTGTTTCTTGTGTATGTGTGTGTCGGGACCACGTTTGTGAGTATGTTAGGGCAGTTCCAACTGTTGATGGCTATGCCGGGGACCCAGTGTGAGTGCTGTGTTGTGCGTGTGATAGTGTTTGTGTGTGTGTGTGTGAGTGTGTGTTTTGCTCGGTACCATTGTGTATGTCTGTAAGAAAAATTCGTAGGATGTTTTTGTGTGTTTCTTCTGCATGTGTGTTTCGGGACCACGTTTGTGAATATGTTAAGGTAATTCCAAGTGTTGATGGCTCTGCTGGAGATCCAATGTGAGTGCTCTGTCGTGAGTGTGACTTTTGTGTGTGTGTGTGTGTGTGTGTTTCCAGGAAACCATTGTGTATGCCTGCAAGAAAAAGTCGATGGGTGTTTGTGTGTGTTATTTGTATATGTGTGTGTCAGGACCATGTTTGTGATTAGGTTAAAGCAGTTCCAAGTGTTGACGGCTGTGTTGGAGACCCAGTGTGAGTGCTGTGTTGTGAGTGTGATAGTGTGTGTGTGTGTGTTTGCGGAAACCATTGTGCATGACTGTACGTAAAAGATAGTGTGAGTGTGATAGTGTGTGTGTGTGTGTTTTCAGGAAACCATTGTGTATGCCTGCAAGAAAAAGTCGATGGGTGTTTGTGTGTGTTATTTGTATATGTGTGTGTCAGGACCATGTTTGTGATTATGTTAAAGCAGTTCCAAGTGTTGACGGCTGTGTTGGAGACCCAATGTGAGTGCTGTGTTGTGAGTGTGATAGTGTGTGTGTGTGTGTGTGCGGAAACCATTGTGCATGACTGTACGTGAAAGTCAATGTGAGTTTGTGTGTGTTTCTTGTGTATGTGTGTGTCGGGACCACGTTTGTGAGTATGTTAGGGCAGTTCCAACTGTTGATGGCTATGCCGGGGACCCAGTGTGAGTGCTGTGTTGTGCGTGTGATAGTGTTTGTGTGTGTGTGTGTGAGTGTGTGTTTTGCTGGATACCATTGTGTATGTCTGTAAGAAAAAGTCGTAGGGTGTTTTTGTGTGTTTCTTCTGCATGTGTGTTTCGGGACGACGTTTGTGAATATGTTAAGGTAATTCCAAGTGTTCATGGCTCTGCTGGAGATCCAATGTGAGTGCTCTGTCGTGAGTGTGACTTTTGTGTGTGTGTGTGTGTGTGTGTGTGTTTGCAGGAAACCATTGTGTATGCCTGCAAGAAAAAGTCGATGGGTGTTTGTGTGTGTTATTTGTATATGTGTGTGTCAGGACCATGTTTGTGATTATGTTAAAGCAGTTCCAAGTGTTGACGGCTGTGTTGGAGACCCAGTGTGAGTGCTGTGTTGTGAGTGTGATAGTGTGTGTGTGTCTGTGTGTGTTTCAGAACGCCCTGTGTACGCCTGTAAGAAAAACTCAATGGGTGTTTGTGTGTGTTTCTTGTGTATGTGTGTGTCGGGACCACGTATGTGAGTATGTTGTGGCAGTTCCAAGTGCCAGTGTGAATGCTGTGTTGTGAGTGTGGCAGTGTGTGTTTCTGTGTGTGTTTGTGTTGGCGGGAAAACATTGTGTATGCCTGTAAGAATAAGTCGATGGATGTTTGTGTGAGTTTCATGTGTATGTGTGTGTCGCAACCACATTTGTCAATATTTTAGGACAGTTCCAAGTGTTGATGGTTCTGTTGGATACCCATTGTGAGTGCTGTGTTGTAAGTGTGACTGTGTGTGTGTGTGTTCGCGGGAAACCGTTGTGTATGCCTGTAAGAAAAAGTCGATGGGTGTTTGTGTGTGTTTCTTGTGTATGTTTGTGTCGGTAAAACGTTTGTGAGTATGTTAGGGCAGTTCCGAGTGTTGATGGTTCTGCCGAGGCCCAGTGTGCGTACTGTGCTGTTAGTGTGACAGTGTGTGTGTGTGTGTGTGTGTGTGTGTGTGTTTGGGGAAACCCCACTCTGTCTGCCTGTAACAAAAAGTTGATGGGTGTTTGTGTGTGTTTCTTGTGTATGTGTGTGTCGGGACCACGTTTGTGTGTATGTTAGGGCAGATTCAAGTGCCAGTGTGAATGCTGTGTTGTGAGTGTGATAGTGTGTGTGTGTTTGCGGAAACCATTGTGCATGACTGTACGTAAAAGTCAATGGGAGTTTGTGTGTGTTTCTTGTGTATGTGTGTGTCGGGACCACGTTTGTGAGTATATTAGGGCAGTTCCAACTGTTGATGGCTATGCCGGGGACCCAGTGTGAGTGCTGTGTTGTGCGTGTGATAGTGTTTGTGTGTGTGTGTGTGTGAGTGTGTGTTTTGCTGGATACCATTGTGTATGTCTGTAAGAAAAATTCGTAGGATGTTTTTGTGTGTTTCTTCTGCATGTGTGTTTCGGGACCACGTTTGTGAATATGTTAAGGTAATTCCAAGTGTTGATGGCTCTGCTGGAGATCCAATGTGAGTGCTCTGTCGTGAGTGTGACTTTTGTGTGTGTGTGTGTGTGTGTGTTTGCAGGAAACCATTGTGTATGCCTGCAAGAAAAAGTCGATGGGTGTTTGTGTGTGTTATTTGTATATGTGTGTGTCAGGACCATGTTTGTGATTAGGTTAAAGCAGTTCCAAGTGTTGACGGCTGTGTTGGAGACCCAGTGTGAGTGCTGTGTTGTGAGTGTGATAGTGTGTGTGTGTGTGTTTGCGGAAACCATTGTGCATGACTGTACGTAAAAGATAGTGTGAGTGTGATAGTGTGTGTGTGTGTGTTTTCAGGAAACCATTGTGTATGCCTGCAAGAAAAAGTCGATGGGTGTTTGTGTGTGTTATTTGTATATGTGTGTGTCAGGACCATGTTTGTGATTATGTTAAAGCAGTTCCAAGTGTTGACGGCTGTGTTGGAGACCCAATGTGAGTGCTGTGTTGTGAGTGTGATAGTGTGTGTGTGTGTGTTTGCGGAAACCATTGTGCATGACTGTACGTAAAAGTCCATGGGAGTTTGTGTGTGTTTCTTGTGTATGTGTGTGTCGGGACCACGTTTGTGAGTATGTTAGGGCAGTTCCAACTGTTGATGGCTATGCCGGGGACCCAGTGTGAGTGCTGTGTTGTGCGTGTGATAGTGTTTGTGTGTGTGTGTGTGAGTGTGTGTTTTGCTGGATACCATTGTGTATGTCTGTAAGAAAAAGTCGTAGGGTGTTTTTGTGTGTTTCTTCTGCATGTGTGTTTCGGGACGACGTTTGTGAATATGTTAAGGTAATTCCAAGTGTTCATGGCTCTGCTGGAGATCCAATGTGAGTGCTCTGTCGTGAGTGTGACTTTTGTGTGTGTGTGTGTGTGTGTGTGTTTGCAGGAAACCATTGTGTATGCCTGCAAGAAAAAGTCGATGGGTGTTTGTGTGTGTTATTTGTATATGTGTGTGTCAGGACCATGTTTGTGATTATGTTAAAGCAGTTCCAAGTGTTGACGGCTGTGGTGGAGACCCAGTGTGAGTGCTGTGTTGTGAGTGTGATAGTGTGTGTGTGTCTGTGTGTGTTTCAGAACCCCCTGTGTACGCCTGTAAGAAAAACTCAATGGGTGTTTGTGTGAGTTTCATGTGTATGTGTGTGTCGGGACCACGTATGTGAGTATGTTGTGGCAGTTCCAAGTGCCAGTGTGAATGCTGTGTTGTGAGTGTGGCAGTGTGTGTTTCTGTGTGTGTTTGTGTTGGCGGGAAAACATTGTGTATGCCTGTAAGGATAAGTCGATGGATGTTTGTGTGAGTTTCATGTGTATGTGTGTGTCGCAACCACATTTGTCAATATTTTAGGACAGTTCCAAGTGTTGATGGTTCTGTTGGATACCCATTGTGAGTGCTGTGTTGTAAGTGTGACTGTGTGTGTGTGTGTTCGCGGGAAACCGTTGTGTATGCCTGTAAGAAAAAGTCGATGGGTGTTTGTGTGTGTTTCTTGTGTATGTTTGTGTCGGTAAAACGTTTGTGAGTATGTTAGGGCAGTTCCAAGTGTTGATGGTTCTGCCGAGGCCCAGTGTGCGTACTGTGCTGTTAGTGTGACAGTGTGTGTGTGTGTGTGTGTGTGTGTGTTTGGGGAAACCCCACTCTGTCTGCCTGTAACAAAAAGTTGATGGGTGTTTGTGTGTGTTTCTTGTGTATGTGTGTGTCGGGACCACGTTTGTGTGTATGTTAGGGCAGATTCAAGTGCCAGTGTGAATGCTGTGTTGTGAGTGTGATAGTGTGTGTGTGTTTGCGGAAACCATTGTGCATGACTGTACGTAAAAGTCAATGGGAGTTTGTGTGTGTTTCTTGTGTATGTGTGTGTCGGGACCACGTTTGTGAGTATGTTAGGGCAGTTCCAACTGTTGATGGCTATGCCGGGGACCCAGTGTGAGTGCTGTGTTGTGCGTGTGATAGTGTTTGTGTGTGTGTGTGTGAGTGTGTGTTTTGCTCGGTACCATTGTGTATGTCTGTAAGAAAAAGTCGTAGGATGTTTTTGTGTGTTTCTTCTGCATGTGTGTTTCGGGACCACGTTTGTGAATATGTTAAGGTAATTCCAAGTGTTGATGGCTCTGCTGGAGATCCAATGTGAGTGCTCTGTCGTAAGTGTGACTTTTGTGTGTGTGTGTGTGTGTGTGTTTGCAGGAAACCATTGTGTATGCCTGCAAGAAAAAGTCGATGGGTGTTTGTGTGTGTTATTTGTATATGTGTGTGTCAGGACCATGTTTGTGATTAGGTTAAAGCAGTTCCAAGTGTTGACGGCTGTGTTGGAGACCCAGTGTGAGTGCTGTGTTGTGAGTGTGATAGTGTGTGTGTGTGTGTTTGCGGAAACCATTGTGCATGACTGTACGTAAAAGACAGTGTGAGTGTGATAGTGTGTGTGTGTGTGTTTTCAGGAAACCATTGTGTATGCCTGCAAGAAAAAGTCGATGGGTGTTTGTGTGTGTTATTTGTATATGTGTGTGTCAGGACCATGTTTGTGATTATGTTAAAGCAGTTCCAAGTGTTGACGGCTGTGTTGGAGACCCAATGTGAGTGCTGTGTTGTGAGTGTGATAGTGTGTGTGTGTGTGTGTTTGCGGAAACCATTGTGCATGACTGTACGTAAAAGTCAATGGGAGTTTGTGTGTGTTTCTTGTGTATGTGTGTGTCGGGACCACGTTTGTGAGTATGTTAGGGCAGTTCCAACTGTTGATGGCTATGCCGGGGCCCCAGTGTGAGTGCTGTGTTGTGCGTGTGATAGTGTTTGTGTGTGTGTGTGTGAGTGTGTGTTTTGCTGGATACCATTGTGTATGTCTGTAAGAAAAAGTCGTAGGGTGTTTTTGTGTGTTTCTTCTGCATGTGTGTTTCGGGACGACGTTTGTGAATATGTTAAGGTAATTCCAAGTGTTCATGGCTCTGCTGGAGATCCAATGTGAGTGCTCTGTCGTGAGTGTGACTTTTGTGTGTGTGTGTGTGTGTGTGTGTTTGCAGGAAACCATTGTGTATGCCTGCAAGAAAAAGTCGATGGGTGTTTGTGTGTGTTATTTGTATATGTGAGTGTCAGGACCATGTTTGTGATTATGTTAAAGCAGTTCCAAGTGTTGACGGCTGTGTTGGAGACCCAGTGTGAGTGCTGTGTTGTGAGTGTGATAGTGTGTGTGTGTCTGTGTGTGTTTCAGAACGCCCTGTGTACGCCTGTAAGAAAAACTCAATGGGTGTTTGTGTGTGTTTCTTGTGTATGTGTGTGTCGGGACCACGTATGTGAGTATGTTGTGGCAGTTCCAAGTGCCAGTGTGAATGCTGTGTTGTGAGTGTGGCAGTGTGTGTTTCTGTGTGTGTTTGTGTTGGCGGGAAAACATTGTGTATGCCTGTAAGAATAAGTCGATGGATGTTTGTGTGAGTTTCATGTGTATGTGTGTGTCGCAACCACATTTGTCAATATTTTAGGACAGTTCCAAGTGTTGATGGTTCTGTTGGATACCCATTGTGAGTGCTGTGTTGTAAGTGTGACTGTGTGTGTGTGTGTTCGCGGGAAACCGTTGTGTATGCCTGTAAGAAAAAGTCGATGGGTGTTTGTGTGTGTTTCTTGTGTATGTTTGTGTCGGTAAAACGTTTGTGAGTATGTTAGGGCAGTTCCGAGTGTTGATGGTTCTGCCGAGGCCCAGTGTGCGTACTGTGCTGTTAGTGTGACAGTGTGTGTGTGTGTGTGTGTGTGTGTTTGGGGAAACCCCACTCTGTCTGCCTGTAACAAAAAGTTGATGGGTGTTTGTGTGTGTTTCTTGTGTATGTGTGTGTCGGGACCACGTTTGTGTGTATGTTAGGGCAGATTCAAGTGCCAGTGTGAATGCTGTGTTGTGAGTGTGATAGTGTGTGTGTGTTTGCGGAAACCATTGTGCATGACTGTACGTAAAAGTCAATGGGTGTTTGTGTGTGTTTCTTGTGTATGTGTGTGTCGGGACCACGTTTGTGAGTATGTTAGGGCAGTTCCAACTGTTGATGGCTATGCCGGGGACCCAGTGTGAGTGCTGTGTTGTGCGTGTGATAGTGTTTGTGTGTGTGTGTGTGAGTGTGTGTTTTGCTGGGTACCATTTTGTATGTCTGTAAGAAAAATTCGTAGGATGTTTTTGTGTGTTTCTTCTGCATGTGTGTTTCGGGACCACGTTTGTGAATATGTTAAGGTAATTCCAAGTGTTGATGGCTCTGCTGGAGATCCAATGTGAGTGCTCTGTCGTGAGTGTGACTTTTGTGTGTGTGTGTGTGTGTGTGTTTCCAGGAAACCATTGTGTATGCCTGCAAGAAAAAGTCGATGGGTGTTTGTGTGTGTTATTTGTATATGTGTGTGTCAGGACCATGTTTGTGATTATGTTAAAGCAGTTCCAAGTGTTGACGGCTGTGTTGGAGACCCAATGTGAGTGCTGTGTTGTGAGTGTGATAGTGTGTGTGTGTGTGTTTGCGGAAACCATTGTGCATGACTGTACGTAAAAGTCAATGGGAGTTTGTGTGTGTTTCTTGTGTATGTGTGTGTCGGGACCACGTTTGTGAGTATGTTAGGGCAGTTCCAACTGTTGATGGCTATGCCGGGGCCCCAGTGTGAGTGCTGTGTTGTGCGTGTGATAGTGTTTGTTTGTGTGTGTGTGAGTGTGTGTTTTGCTGGATACCATTGTGTATGTCTGTAAGAAAAAGTCGTAGGGTGTTTTTGTGTGTTTCTTCTGCATGTGTGTTTCGGGACGACGTTTGTGAATATGTTAAGGTAATTCCAAGTGTTCATGGCTCTGCTGGAGATCCAATGTGAGTGCTCTGTCGTGAGTGTGACTTTTGTGTGTGTGTGTGTGTGTGTGTGTTTGCAGGAAACCATTGTGTATGCCTGCAAGAAAAAGTCGATGGGTGTTTGTGTGTGTTATTTGTATATGTGAGTGTCAGGACCATGTTTGTGATTATGTTAAAGCAGTTCCAAGTGTTGACGGCTGTGTTGGAGACCCAGTGTGAGTGCTGTGTTGTGAGTGTGATAGTGTGTGTGTGTCTGTGTGTGTTTCAGAACGCCCTGTGTACGCCTGTAAGAAAAACTCAATGGGTGTTTGTGTGTGTTTCTTGTGTATGTGTGTGTCGGGACCACGTATGTGAGTATGTTGTGGCAGTTCCAAGTGCCAGTGTGAATGCTGTGTTGTGAGTGTGGCAGTGTGTGTTTCTGTGTGTGTTTGTGTTGGCGGGAAAACATTGTGTATGCCTGTAAGAATAAGTCGATGGATGTTTGTGTGAGTTTCATGTGTATGTGTGTGTCGCAACCACATTTGTCAATATTTTAGGACAGTTCCAAGTGTTGATGGTTCTGTTGGATACCCATTGTGAGTGCTGTGTTGTAAGTGTGACTGTGTGTGTGTGTGTTCGCGGGAAACCGTTGTGTATGCCTGTAAGAAAAAGTCGATGGGTGTTTGTGTGTGTTTCTTGTGTATGTTTGTGTCGGTAAAACGTTTGTGAGTATGTTAGGGCAGTTCCGAGTGTTGATGGTTCTGCCGAGGCCCAGTGTGCGTACTGTGCTGTTAGTGTGACAGTGTGTGTGTGTGTGTGTGTGTGTGTGTGTGTTTGGGGAAACCCCACTCTGTCTGCCTGTAACAAAAAGTTGATGGGTGTTTGTGTGTGTTTCTTGTGTATGTGTGTGTCGGGACCACGTTTGTGTGTATGTTAGGGCAGATTCAAGTGCCAGTGTGAATGCTGTGTTGTGAGTGTGATAGTGTGTGTGTGTTTGCGGAAACCATTGTGCATGACTGTACGTAAAAGTCAATGGGAGTTTGTGTGTGTTTCTTGTGTATGTGTGTGTCGGGACCACGTTTGTGAGTATATTAGGGCAGTTCCAACTGTTGATGGCTATGCCGGGGACCCAGTGTGAGTGCTGTGTTGTGCGTGTGATAGTGTTTGTGTGTGTGTGTGTGTGAGTGTGTGTTTTGCTGGATACCATTGTGTATGTCTGTAAGAAAAATTCGTAGGATGTTTTTGTGTGTTTCTTCTGCATGTGTGTTTCGGGACCACGTTTGTGAATATGTTAAGGTAATTCCAAGTGTTGATGGCTCTGCTGGAGATCCAATGTGAGTGCTCTGTCGTGAGTGTGACTTTTGTGTGTGTGTGTGTGTGTGTGTTTGCAGGAAACCATTGTGTATGCCTGCAAGAAAAAGTCGATGGGTGTTTGTGTGTGTTATTTGTATATGTGTGTGTCAGGACCATGTTTGTGATTAGGTTAAAGCAGTTCCAAGTGTTGACGGCTGTGTTGGAGACCCAGTGTGAGTGCTGTGTTGTGAGTGTGATAGTGTGTGTGTGTGTGTTTGCGGAAACCATTGTGCATGACTGTACGTAAAAGATAGTGTGAGTGTGATAGTGTGTGTGTGTGTGTTTTCAGGAAACCATTGTGTATGCCTGCAAGAAAAAGTCGATGGGTGTTTGTGTGTGTTATTTGTATATGTGTGTGTCAGGACCATGTTTGTGATTATGTTAAAGCAGTTCCAAGTGTTGACGGCTGTGTTGGAGACCCAATGTGAGTGCTGTGTTGTGAGTGTGATAGTGTGTGTGTGTGTGTTTGCGGAAACCATTGTGCATGACTGTACGTAAAAGTCCATGGGAGTTTGTGTGTGTTTCTTGTGTATGTGTGTGTCGAGACCACGTTTGTGAGTATGTTAGGGCAGTTCCAACTGTTGATGGCTATGCCGGGGACCCAGTGTGAGTGCTGTGTTGTGCGTGTGATAGTGTTTGTGTGTGTGTGTGTGAGTGTGTGTTTTGCTGGATACCATTGTGTATGTCTGTAAGAAAAAGTCGTAGGGTGTTTTTGTGTGTTTCTTCTGCATGTGTGTTTCGGGACGACGTTTGTGAATATGTTAAGGTAATTCCAAGTGTTCATGGCTCTGCTGGAGATCCAATGTGAGTGCTCTGTCGTGAGTGTGACTTTTGTGTGTGTGTGTGTGTGTGTGTGTTTGCAGGAAACCATTGTGTATGCCTGCAAGAAAAAGTCGATGGGTGTTTGTGTGTGTTATTTGTATATGTGTGTGTCAGGACCATGTTTGTGATTATGTTAAAGCAGTTCCAAGTGTTGACGGCTGTGGTGGAGACCCAGTGTGAGTGCTGTGTTGTGAGTGTGATAGTGTGTGTGTGTCTGTGTGTGTTTCAGAACCCCCTGTGTACGCCTGTAAGAAAAACTCAATGGGTGTTTGTGTGAGTTTCATGTGTATGTGTGTGTCGGGACCACGTATGTGAGTATGTTGTGGCAGTTCCAAGTGCCAGTGTGAATGCTGTGTTGTGAGTGTGGCAGTGTGTGTTTCTGTGTGTGTTTGTGTTGGCGGGAAAACATTGTGTATGCCTGTAAGGATAAGTCGATGGATGTTTGTGTGAGTTTCATGTGTATGTGTGTGTCGCAACCACATTTGTCAATATTTTAGGACAGTTCCAAGTGTTGATGGTTCTGTTGGATACCCATTGTGAGTGCTGTGTTGTAAGTGTGACTGTGTGTGTGTGTGTTCGCGGGAAACCGTTGTGTATGCCTGTAAGAAAAAGTCGATGGGTGTTTGTGTGTGTTTCTTGTGTATGTTTGTGTCGGTAAAACGTTTGTGAGTATGTTAGGGCAGTTCCAAGTGTTGATGGTTCTGCCGAGGCCCAGTGTGCGTACTGTGCTGTTAGTGTGACAGTGTGTGTGTGTGTGTGTGTGTGTGTGTTTGGGGAAACCCCACTCTGTCTGCCTGTAACAAAAAGTTGATGGGTGTTTGTGTGTGTTTCTTGTGTATGTGTGTGTCGGGACCACGTTTGTGTGTATGTTAGGGCAGATTCAAGTGCCAGTGTGAATGCTGTGTTGTGAGTGTGATAGTGTGTGTGTGTTTGCGGAAACCATTGTGCATGACTGTACGTAAAAGTCAATGGGAGTTTGTGTGTGTTTCTTGTGTATGTGTGTGTCGGGACCACGTTTGTGAGTATGTTAGGGCAGTTCCAACTGTTGATGGCTATGCCGGGGACCCAGTGTGAGTGCTGTGTTGTGCGTGTGATAGTGTTTGTGTGTGTGTGTGTGTGAGTGTGTGTTTTGCTCGGTACCATTGTGTATGTCTGTAAGAAAAATTCGTAGGATGTTTTTGTGTGTTTCTTCTGCATGTGTGTTTCGGGACCACGTTTGTGAATATGTTAAGGTAATTCCAAGTGTTGATGGCTCTGCTGGAGATCCAATGTGAGTGCTCTGTCGTGAGTGTGACTTGTGTGTGTGTGTGTGTGTGTGTGTGTTTGCAGGAAACCATTGTGTATGCCTGCAAGAAAAAGTCGATGGGTGTTTGTGTGTGTTATTTGTATATGTGTGTGTCAGGACCATGTTTGTGATTATGTTAAAGCAGTTCCAAGTGTTGACGGCTGTGTTGGAGACCCAGTGTGAGTGCTGTGTTGTGAGTGTGATAGTGTGTTTGTGTCTGTGTGTGTTTCAGAACCCCCTGTGTACGCCTGTAAGAAAAACTCAATGGGTGTTTGTGTGTGTTTCTTGTGTATGTGTGTGTCGGGACCACGTATGTGAGTATGTTGTGGCAGTTCCAAGTGCCAGTGTGAATGCTGTGTTGTGAGTGTGGCAGTGTGTGTTTCTGTGTGTGTTTGTGTTGGCGGGAAAACATTGTGTATGCCTGTAAGAATAAGTCGATGGATGTTTGTGTGAGTTTCATGTGTATGTGTGTGTCGCAACCACATTTGTCAATATTTTAGGACAGTTCCAAGTGTTGATGGTTCTGTTGGATACCCATTGTGAGTGCTGTGTTGTAAGTGTGACTGTGTGTGTGTGTGTTCGCGGGAAACCGTTGTGTATGCCTGTAAGAAAAAGTCGATGGGTGTTTGTGTGTGTTTCTTGTGTATGTTTGTGTCGGTAAAACGTTTGTGAGTATGTTAGGGCAGTTCCGAGTGTTGATGGTTCTGCCGAGGCCCAGTGTGCGTACTGTGCTGTTAGTGTGACAGTGTGTGTGTGTGTGTGTGTGTGTGTGTGTGTGTTTGGGGAAACCCCACTCTGTCTGCCTGTAACAAAAAGTTGATGGGTGTTTGTGTGTGTTTCTTGTGTATGTGTGTGTCGGGACCACGTTTGTGTGTATGTTAGGGCAGATTCAAGTGCCAGTGTGAATGCTGTGTTGTGAGTGTGATAGTGTGTGTGTGTTTGCGGAAACCATTGTGCATGACTGTACGTAAAAGTCAATGGGAGTTTGTGTGTGTTTCTTGTGTATGTGTGTGTCGGGACCACGTTTGTGAGTATGTTAGGGCAGTTCCAACTGTTGATGGCTATGCCGGGGACCCAGTGTGAGTGCTGTGTTGTGCGTGTGATAGTGTTTGTGTGTGTGTGTGTGAGTGTGTGTTTTGCTGGGTACCATTGTGTATGTCTGTAAGAAAAATTCGTAGGATGTTTTTGTGTGTTTCTTCTGCATGTGTGTTTCGGGACCACGTTTGTGAATATGTTAAGGTAATTCCAAGTGTTGATGGCTCTGCTGGAGATCCAATGTGAGTGCTCTGTCGTGAGTGTGACTTTTGTGTGTGTGTGTGTGTGTGTGTTTCCAGGAAACCATTGTGTATGCCTGCAAGAAAAAGTCGATGGGTGTTTGTGTGTGTTATTTGTATATGTGTGTGTCAGGACCATGTTTGTGATTAGGTTAAAGCAGTTCCAAGTGTTGACGGCTGTGTTGGAGACCCAGTGTGAGTGCTGTGTTGTGAGTGTGATAGTGTGTGTGTGTGTGTTTGCGGAAACCATTGTGCATGACTGTACGTAAAAGATAGTGTGAGTGTGATAGTGTGTGTGTGTGTTTTCAGGAAACCATTGTGTATGCCTGCAAGAAAAAGTCGATGGGTGTTTGTGTGTGTTATTTGTATATGTGTGTGTCAGGACCATGTTTGTGATTATGTTAAAGCAGTTCCAAGTGTTGACGGCTGTGTTGGAGACCCAATGTGAGTGCTGTGTTGTGAGTGTGATAGTGTGTGTGTGTGTGTTTGCGGAAACCATTGTGCATGACTGTACGTAAAAGTCCATGGGAGTTTGTGTGTGTTTCTTGTGTATGTGTGTGTCGGGACCACGTTTGTGAGTATGTTAGGGCAGTTCCAACTGTTGATGGCTATGCCGGGGCCCCAGTGTGAGTGCTGTGTTGTGCGTGTGATAGTGTTTGTGTGTGTGTGTGTGAGTGTGTGTTTTGCTGGATACCATTGTGTATGTCTGTAAGAAAAAGTCGTAGGGTGTTTTTGTGTGTTTCTTCTGCATGTGTGTTTCGGGACGACGTTTGTGAATATGTTAAGGTAATTCCAAGTGTTCATGGCTCTGCTGGAGATCCAATGTGAGTGCTCTGTCGTGAGTGTGACTTTTGTGTGTGTGTGTGTGTGTGTGTGTTTGCAGGAAACCATTGTGTATGCCTGCAAGAAAAAGTCGATGGGTGTTTGTGTGTGTTATTTGTATATGTGAGTGTCAGGACCATGTTTGTGATTATGTTAAAGCAGTTCCAAGTGTTGACGGCTGTGTTGGAGACCCAGTGTGAGTGCTGTGTTGTGAGTGTGATAGTGTGTGTGTGTCTGTGTGTGTTTCAGAACGCCCTGTGTACGCCTGTAAGAAAAACTCAATGGGTGTTTGTGTGTGTTTCTTGTGTATGTGTGTGTCGGGACCACGTATGTGAGTATGTTGTGGCAGTTCCAAGTGCCAGTGTGAATGCTGTGTTGTGAGTGTGGCAGTGTGTGTTTCTGTGTGTGTTTGTGTTGGCGGGAAAACATTGTGTATGCCTGTAAGAATAAGTCGATGGATGTTTGTGTGAGTTTCATGTGTATGTGTGTGTCGCAACCACATTTGTCAATATTTTAGGACAGTTCCAAGTGTTGATGGTTCTGTTGGATACCCATTGTGAGTGCTGTGTTGTAAGTGTGACTGTGTGTGTGTGTGTTCGCGGGAAACCGTTGTGTATGCCTGTAAGAAAAAGTCGATGGGTGTTTGTGTGTGTTTCTTGTGTATGTTTGTGTCGGTAAAACGTTTGTGAGTATGTTAGGGCAGTTCCGAGTGTTGATGGTTCTGCCGAGGCCCAGTGTGCGTACTGTGCTGTTAGTGTGACAGTGTGTGTGTGTGTGTGTGTGTGTGTGTTTGGGGAAACCCCACTCTGTCTGCCTGTAACAAAAAGTTGATGGGTGTTTGTGTGTGTTTCTTGTGTATGTGTGTGTCGGGACCACGTTTGTGTGTATGTTAGGGCAGATTCAAGTGCCAGTGTGAATGCTGTGTTGTGAGTGTGATAGTGTGTGTGTGTTTGCGGAAACCATTGTGCATGACTGTACGTAAAAGTCAATGGGAGTTTGTGTGTGTTTCTTGTGTATGTGTGTGTCGGGACCACGTTTGTGAGTATATTAGGGCAGTTCCAACTGTTGATGGCTATGCCGGGGACCCAGTGTGAGTGCTGTGTTGTGCGTGTGATAGTTTGTGTGTGTGTGTGTGTGAGTGTGTGTTTTGCTGGATACCATTGTGTATGTCTGTAAGAAAAATTCGTAGGATGTTTTTGTGTGTTTCTTCTGCATGTGTGTTTCGGGACCACGTTTGTGAATATGTTAAGGTAATTCCAAGTGTTGATGGCTCTGCTGGAGATCCAATGTGAGTGCTCTGTCGTGAGTGTGACTTTTGTGTGTGTGTGTGTGTGTGTGTTTGCAGGAAACCATTGTGTATGCCTGCAAGAAAAAGTCGATGGGTGTTTGTGTGTGTTATTTGTATATGTGTGTGTCAGGACCATGTTTGTGATTAGGTTAAAGCAGTTCCAAGTGTTGACGGCTGTGTTGGAGACCCAGTGTGAGTGCTGTGTTGTGAGTGTGATAGTGTGTGTGTGTGTGTTTGCGGAAACCATTGTGCATGACTGTACGTAAAAGATAGTGTGAGTGTGATAGTGTGTGTGTGTGTGTTTTCAGGAAACCATTGTGTATGCCTGCAAGAAAAAGTCGATGGGTGTTTGTGTGTGTTATTTGTATATGTGTGTGTCAGGACCATGTTTGTGATTATGTTAAAGCAGTTCCAAGTGTTGACGGCTGTGTTGGAGACCCAATGTGAGTGCTGTGTTGTGAGTGTGATAGTGTGTGTGTGTGTGTTTGCGGAAACCATTGTGCATGACTGTACGTAAAAGTCAATGGGAGTTTGTGTGTGTTTCTTGTGTATGTGTGTGTCGGGACCACGTTTGTGAGTATGTTAGGGCAGTTCCAACTGTTGATGGCTATGCCGGGGACCCAGTGTGAGTGCTGTGTTGTGCGTGTGATAGTGTTTGTGTGTGTGTGTGTGAGTGTGTGTTTTGCTGGATACCATTGTGTATGTCTGTAAGAAAAAGTCGTAGGGTGTTTTTGTGTGTTTCTTCTGCATGTGTGTTTCGGGACGACGTTTGTGAATATGTTAAGGTAATTCCAAGTGTTCATGGCTCTGCTGGAGATCCAATGTGAGTGCTCTGTCGTGAGTGTGACTTTTGTGTGTGTGTGTGTGTGTGTGTGTGTTTGCAGGAAACCATTGTGTATGCCTGCAAGAAAAAGTCGATGGGTGTTTGTGTGTGTTATTTGTATATGTGAGTGTCAGGACCATGATTGTGATTATGTTAAAGCAGTTCCAAGTGTTGACGGCTGTGTTGGAGACCCAGTGTGAGTGCTGTGTTGTGAGTGTGATAGTGTGTGTGTGTCTGTGTGTGTTTCAGAACGCCCTGTGTACGCCTGTAAGAAAAACTCAATGGGTGTTTGTGTGTGTTTCTTGTGTATGTGTGTGTCGGGACCACGTATGTGAGTATGTTGTGGCAGTTCCAAGTGCCAGTGTGAATGCTGTGTTGTGAGTGTGGCAGTGTGTGTTTCTGTGTGTGTTTGTGTTGGCGGGAAAACATTGTGTATGCCTGTAAGAATAAGTCGATGGATGTTTGTGTGAGTTTCATGTGTATGTGTGTGTCGCAACCACATTTGTCAATATTTTAGGACAGTTCCAAGTGTTGATGGTTCTGTTGGATACCCATTGTGAGTGCTGTGTTGTAAGTGTGACTGTGTGTGTGTGTGTTCGCGGGAAACCGTTGTGTATGCCTGTAAGAAAAAGTCGATGGGTGTTTGTGTGTGTTTCTTGTGTATGTTTGTGTCGGTAAAACGTTTGTGAGTATGTTAGGGCAGTTCCGAGTGTTGATGGTTCTGCCGAGGCCCAGTGTGCGTACTGTGCTGTTAGTGTGACAGTGTGTGTGTGTGTGTGTGTGTGTGTTTGGGGAAACCCCACTCTGTCTGCCTGTAACAAAAAGTTGATGGGTGTTTGTGTGTGTTTCTTGTGTATGTGTGTGTCGGGACCACGTTTGTGTGTATGTTAGGGCAGATTCAAGTGCCAGTGTGAATGCTGTGTTGTGAGTGTGATAGTGTGTGTGTGTTTGCGGAAACCATTGTGCATGACTGTACGTAAAAGTCAATGGGAGTTTGTGTGTGTTTCTTGTGTATGTGTGTGTCGGGACCACGTTTGTGAGTATATTAGGGCAGTTCCAACTGTTGATGGCTATGCCGGGGACCCAGTGTGAGTGCTGTGTTGTGCGTGTGATAGTGTTTGTGTGTGTGTGTGTGTGAGTGTGTGTTTTGCTGGATACCATTGTGTATGTCTGTAAGAAAAATTCGTAGGATGTTTTTGTGTGTTTCTTCTGCATGTGTGTTTCGGGACCACGTTTGTGAATATGTTAAGGTAATTCCAAGTGTTGATGGCTCTGCTGGAGATCCAATGTGAGTGCTCTGTCGTGAGTGTGACTTTTGTGTGTGTGTGTGTGTGTGTTTTCAGGAAACCATTGTGTATGCCTGCAAGAAAAAGTCGATGGGTGTTTGTGTGTGTTATTTGTATATGTGTGTGTCAGGACCATGTTTGTGATTAGGTTAAAGCAGTTCCAAGTGTTGACGGCTGTGTTGGAGACCCAGTGTGAGTGCTGTGTTGTGAGTGTGATAGTGTGTGTGTGTGTGTGTGTTTGCGGAAACCATTGTGCATGACTGTACGTAAAAGATAGTGTGAGTGTGATAGTGTGTGTGTGTGTGTTTTCAGGAAACCATTGTGTATGCCTGCAAGAAAAAGTCGATGGGTGTTTGTGTGTGTTATTTGTATATGTGTGTGTCAGGACCATGTTTGTGATTATGTTAAAGCAGTTCCAAGTGTTGACGGCTGTGTTGGAGACCCAATGTGAGTGCTGTGTTGTGAGTGTGATAGTGTGTGTGTGTGTGTTTGCGGAAACCATTGTGCATGACTGTACGTAAAAGTCAATGGGAGTTTGTGTGTGTTTCTTGTGTATGTGTGTGTCGGGACCACGTTTGTGAGTATGTTAGGGCAGTTCCAACTGTTGATGGCTATGCCGGGGACCCAGTGTGAGTGCTGTGTTGTGCGTGTGATAGTGTTTGTGTGTGTGTGTGTGAGTGTGTGTTTTGCTGGATACCATTGTGTATGTCTGTAAGAAAAAGTCGTAGGGTGTTTTTGTGTGTTT
Organism: Ursus arctos; assembly: GCF_023065955.2. Taxonomy (NCBI): domain Eukaryota; kingdom Metazoa; phylum Chordata; class Mammalia; order Carnivora; family Ursidae; genus Ursus; species Ursus arctos. The sequence continues at coordinate 2,101,106 of NC_079874.1, forward strand.
CTTCTGCATGTGTGTTTCGGGACGACGTTTGTGAATATGTTAAGGTAATTCCAAGTGTTCATGGCTCTGCTGGAGATCCAATGTGAGTGCTCTGTCGTGAGTGTGACTTTTGTGTGTGTGTGTGTGTGTGTGTGTTTGCAGGAAACCATTGTGTATGCCTGCAAGAAAAAGTCGATGGGTGTTTGTGTGTGTTATTTGTATATGTGTGTGTCAGGACCATGTTTGTGATTCTGTTAAAGCAGTTCCAAGTGTTGACGGCTGTGGTGGAGACCCAGTGTGAGTGCTGTGTTGTGAGTGTGATAGTGTGTGTGTGTCTGTGTGTGTTTCAGAACCCCCTGTGTACGCCTGTAAGAAAAACTCAATGGGTGTTTGTGTGAGTTTCATGTGTATGTGTGTGTCGGGACCACGTATGTGAGTATGTTGTGGCAGTTCCAAGTGCCAGTGTGAATGCTGTGTTGTGAGTGTGGCAGTGTGTGTTTCTGTGTGTGTTTGTGTTGGCGGGAAAACATTGTGTATGCCTGTAAGGATAAGTCGATGGATGTTTGTGTGAGTTTCATGTGTATGTGTGTGTCGCAACCACATTTGTCAATATTTTAGGACAGTTCCAAGTGTTGATGGTTCTGTTGGATACCCATTGTGAGTGCTGTGTTGTAAGTGTGACTGTGTGTGTGTGTGTTCGCGGGAAACCGTTGTGTATGCCTGTAAGAAAAAGTCGATGGGTGTTTGTGTGTGTTTCTTGTGTATGTTTGTGTCGGTAAAACGTTTGTGAGTATGTTAGGGCAGTTCCAAGTGTTGATGGTTCTGCCGAGGCCCAGTGTGCGTACTGTGCTGTTAGTGTGACAGTGTGTGTGTGTGTGTGTGTGTGTGTGTGTTTGGGGAAACCCCACTCTGTCTGCCTGTAACAAAAAGTTGATGGGTGTTTGTGTGTGTTTCTTGTGTATGTGTGTGTCGGGACCACGTTTGTGTGTATGTTAGGGCAGATTCAAGTGCCAGTGTGAATGCTGTGTTGTGAGTGTGATAGTGTGTGTGTGTTTGCGGAAACCATTGTGCATGACTGTACGTAAAAGTCAATGGGAGTTTGTGTGTGTTTCTTGTGTATGTGTGTGTCGGGACGACGTTTGTGAGTATGTTAGGGCAGTTCCAACTGTTGATGGCTATGCCGGGGACCCAGTGTGAGTGCTGTGTTGTGCGTGTGATAGTGTTTGTGTGTGTGTGTGTGAGTGTGTGTTTTGCTCGGTACCATTGTGTATGTCTGTAAGAAAAAGTCGTAGGATGTTTTTGTGTGTTTCTTCTGCATGTGTGTTTCGGGACCACGTTTGTGAATATGTTAAGGTAATTCCAAGTGTTGATGGCTCTGCTGGAGATCCAATGTGAGTGCTCTGTCGTGAGTGTGACTTTTGTGTGTGTGTGTGTGTGTGTGTGTTTGCAGGAAACCATTGTGTATGCCTGCAAGAAAAAGTCGATGGGTGTTTGTGTGTGTTATTTGTATATGTGTGTGTCAGGACCATGTTTGTGATTAGGTTAAAGCAGTTCCAAGTGTTGACGGCTGTGTTGGAGACCCAGTGTGAGTGCTGTGTTGTGAGTGTGATAGTGTGTGTGTGTGTGTTTGCGGAAACCATTGTGCATGACTGTACGTAAAAGACAGTGTGAGTGTGATAGTGTGTGTGTGTGTGTTTTCAGGAAACCATTGTGTATGCCTGCAAGAAAAAGTCGATGGGTGTTTGTGTGTGTTATTTCTATATGTGTGTGTCAGGACCATGTTTGTGATTATGTTAAAGCAGTTCCAAGTGTTGACGGCTGTGTTGGAGACCCAATGTGAGTGCTGTGTTGTGAGTGTGATAGTGTGTGTGTGTGTGTGTTTGCGGAAACCATTGTGCATGACTGTACGTAAAAGTCAATGGGAGTTTGTGTGTGTTTCTTGTGTATGTGTGTGTCGGGACCACGTTTGTGAGTATGTTAGGGCAGTTCCAACTGTTGATGGCTATGCCGGGGCCCCAGTGTGAGTGCTGTGTTGTGCGTGTGATAGTGTTTGTGTGTGTGTGTGTGAGTGTGTGTTTTGCTGGATACCATTGTGTATGTCTGTAAGAAAAAGTCGTAGGGTGTTTTTGTGTGTTTCTTCTGCATGTGTGTTTCGGGACGACGTTTGTGAATATGTTAAGGTAATTCCAAGTGTTCATGGCTCTGCTGGAGATCCAATGTGAGTGCTCTGTCGTGAGTGTGACTTTTGTGTGTGTGTGTGTGTGTGTGTTTGCAGGAAACCATTGTGTATGCCTGCAAGAAAAAGTCGATGGGTGTTTGTGTGTGTTATTTGTATATGTGAGTGTCAGGACCATGTTTGTGATTATGTTAAAGCAGTTCCAAGTGTTGACGGCTGTGTTGGAGACCCAGTGTGAGTGCTGTGTTGTGAGTGTGATAGTGTGTGTGTGTCTGTGTGTGTTTCAGAACCCCCTGTGTACGCCTGTAAGAAAAACTCAATGGGTGTTTGTGTGTGTTTCTTGTGTATGTGTGTGTCGGGACCACGTATGTGAGTATGTTGTGGCAGTTCCAAGTGCCAGTGTGAATGCTGTGTTGTGAGTGTGGCAGTGTGTGTTTCTGTGTGTGTTTGTGTTGGCGGGAAAACATTGTGTATGCCTGTAAGAATAAGTCGATGGATGTTTGTGTGAGTTTCATGTGTATGTGTGTGTCGCAACCACATTTGTCAATATTTTAGGACAGTTCCAAGTGTTGATGGTTCTGTTGGATACCCATTGTGAGTGCTGTGTTGTAAGTGTGACTGTGTGTGTGTGTGTTCGCGGGAAACCGTTGTGTATGCCTGTAAGAAAAAGTCGATGGGTGTTTGTGTGTGTTTCTTGTGTATGTTTGTGTCGGTAAAACGTTTGTGAGTATGTTAGGGCAGTTCCGAGTGTTGATGGTTCTGCCGAGGCCCAGTGTGCGTACTGTGCTGTTAGTGTGACAGTGTGTGTGTGTGTGTGTGTGTGTGTTTGGGGAAACCCCACTCTGTCTGCCTGTAACAAAAAGTTGATGGGTGTTTGTGTGTGTTTCTTGTGTATGTGTGTGTCGGGACCACGTTTGTGTGTATGTTAGGGCAGATTCAAGTGCCAGTGTGAATGCTGTGTTGTGAGTGTGATAGTGTGTGTGTGTTTGCGGAAACCATTGTGCATGACTGTACGTAAAAGTCAATGGGAGTTTGTGTGTGTTTCTTGTGTATGTGTGTGTCGGGACCACGTTTGTGAGTATGTTAGGGCAGTTCCAACTGTTGATGGCTATGCCGGGGACCCAGTGTGAGTGCTGTGTTGTGCGTGTGATAGTGTTTGTGTGTGTGTGTGTGAGTGTGTGTTTTGCTCGGTACCATTGTGTATGTCTGTAAGAAAAATTCGTAGGATGTTTTTGTGTGTTTCTTCTGCATGTGTGTTTCGGGACCACGTTTGTGAATATGTTAAGGTAATTCCAAGTGTTGATGGCTCTGCTGGAGATCCAATGTGAGTGCTCTGTCGTGAGTGTGACTTTTGTGTGTGTGTGTGTGTGTGTGTTTCCAGGAAACCATTGTGTATGCCTGCAAGAAAAAGTCGATGGGTGTTTGTGTGTGTTATTTGTATATGTGTGTGTCAGGACCATGTTTGTGATTAGGTTAAAGCAGTTCCAAGTGTTGACGGCTGTGTGGAGACCCAGTGTGAGTGCTGTGTTGTGAGTGTGATAGTGTGTGTGTGTGTTTGCGGAAACCATTGTGCATGACTGTACGTAAAAGATAGTGTGAGTGTGATAGTGTGTGTGTGTGTGTTTTCAGGAAACCATTGTGTATGCCTGCAAGAAAAAGTCGATGGGTGTTTGTGTGTGTTATTTGTATATGTGTGTGTCAGGACCATGTTTGTGATTATGTTAAAGCAGTTCCAAGTGTTGACGGCTGTGTTGGAGACCCAATGTGAGTGCTGTGTTGTGAGTGTGATAGTGTGTGTGTGTGTGTTTGCGGAAACCATTGTGCATGACTGTACGTAAAAGTCAATGGGAGTTTGTGTGTGTTTCTTGTGTATGTGTGTGTCGGGACCACGTTTGTGAGTATGTTAGGGCAGTTCCAACTGTTGATGGCTATGCCGGGGCCCCAGTGTGAGTGCTGTGTTGTGCGTGTGATAGTGTTTGTGTGTGTGTGTGTGAGTGTGTGTTTTGCTGGATACCATTGTGTATGTCTGTAAGAAAAAGTCGTAGGGTGTTTTTGTGTGTTTCTTCTGCATGTGTGTTTCGGGACGACGTTTGTGAATATGTTAAGGTAATTCCAAGTGTTCATGGCTCTGCTGGAGATCCAATGTGAGTGCTCTGTCGTGAGTGTGACTTTTGTGTGTGTGTGTGTGTGTGTGTGTTTGCAGGAAACCATTGTGTATGCCTGCAAGAAAAAGTCGATGGGTGTTTGTGTGTGTTATTTGTATATGTGAGTGTCAGGACCATGTTTGTGATTATGTTAAAGCAGTTCCAAGTGTTGACGGCTGTGTTGGAGACCCAGTGTGAGTGCTGTGTTGTGAGTGTGATAGTGTGTGTGTGTCTGTGTGTGTTTCAGAATGCCCTGTGTACGCCTGTAAGAAAAACTCAATGGGTGTTTGTGTGTGTTTCTTGTGTATGTGTGTGTCGGGACCACGTATGTGAGTATGTTGTGGCAGTTCCAAGTGCCAGTGTGAATGCTGTGTTGTGAGTGTGGCAGTGTGTGTTTCTGTGTGTGTTTGTGTTGGCGGGAAAACATTGTGTATGCCTGTAAGAATAAGTCGATGGATGTTTGTGTGAGTTTCATGTGTATGTGTGTGTCGCAACCACATTTGTCAATATTTTAGGACAGTTCCAAGTGTTGATGGTTCTGTTGGATACCCATTGTGAGTGCTGTGTTGTAAGTGTGACTGTGTGTGTGTGTGTTCGCGGGAAACCGTTGTGTATGCCTGTAAGAAAAAGTCGATGGGTGTTTGTGTGTGTTTCTTGTGTATGTTTGTGTCGGTAAAACGTTTGTGAGTATGTTAGGGCAGTTCCGAGTGTTGATGGTTCTGCCGAGGCCCAGTGTGCGTACTGTGCTGTTAGTGTGACAGTGTGTGTGTGTGTGTGTGTGTGTGTGTGTGTGTTTGGGGAAACCCCACTCTGTCTGCCTGTAACAAAAAGTTGATGGGTGTTTGTGTGTGTTTCTTGTGTATGTGTGTGTCGGGACCACGTTTGTGTGTATGTTAGGGCAGATTCAAGTGCCAGTGTGAATGCTGTGTTGTGAGTGTGATAGTGTGTGTGTGTTTGCGGAAACCATTGTGCATGACTGTACGTAAAAGTCAATGGGAGTTTGTGTGTGTTTCTTGTGTATGTGTGTGTCGGGACCACGTTTGTGAGTATATTAGGGCAGTTCCAACTGTTGATGGCTATGCCGGGGACCCAGTGTGAGTGCTGTGTTGTGCGTGTGATAGTGTTTGTGTGTGTGTGTGTGTGAGTGTGTGTTTTGCTGGATACCATTGTGTATGTCTGTAAGAAAAATTCGTAGGATGTTTTTGTGTGTTTCTTCTGCATGTGTGTTTCGGGACCACGTTTGTGAATATGTTAAGGTAATTCCAAGTGTTGATGGCTCTGCTGGAGATCCAATGTGAGTGCTCTGTCGTGAGTGTGACTTTTGTGTGTGTGTGTGTGTGTGTTTGCAGGAAACCATTGTGTATGCCTGCAAGAAAAAGTCGATGGGTGTTTGTGTGTGTTATTTGTATATGTGTGTGTCAGGACCATGTTTGTGATTAGGTTAAAGCAGTTCCAAGTGTTGACGGCTGTGTTGGAGACCCAGTGTGAGTGCTGTGTTGTGAGTGTGATAGTGTGTGTGTGTGTGTTTGCGGAAACCATTGTGCATGACTGTACGTAAAAGATAGTGTGAGTGTGATAGTGTGTGTGTGTGTGTTTTCAGGAAACCATTGTGTATGCCTGCAAGAAAAAGTCGATGGGTGTTTGTGTGTGTTATTTGTATATGTGTGTGTCAGGACCATGTTTGTGATTATGTTAAAGCAGTTCCAAGTGTTGACGGCTGTGTTGGAGACCCAATGTGAGTGCTGTGTTGTGAGTGTGATAGTGTGTGTGTGTGTGTGTTTGCGGAAACCATTGTGCATGACTGTACGTAAAAGTCCATGGGAGTTTGTGTGTGTTTCTTGTGTATGTGTGTGTCGGGACCACGTTTGTGAGTATGTTAGGGCAGTTCCAACTGTTGATGGCTATGCCGGGGACCCAGTGTGAGTGCTGTGTTGTGCGTGTGATAGTGTTTGTGTGTGTGTGTGTGAGTGTGTGTTTTGCTGGATACCATTGTGTATGTCTGTAAGAAAAAGTCGTAGGGTGTTTTTGTGTGTTTCTTCTGCATGTGTGTTTCGGGACGACGTTTGTGAATATGTTAAGGTAATTCCAAGTGTTCATGGCTCTGCTGGAGATCCAATGTGAGTGCTCTGTCGTGAGTGTGACTTTTGTGTGTGTGTGTGTGTGTGTGTGTTTGCAGGAAACCATTGTGTATGCCTGCAAGAAAAAGTCGATGGGTGTTTGTGTGTGTTATTTGTATATGTGTGTGTCAGGACCATGTTTGTGATTATGTTAAATCAGTTCCAAGTGTTGACGGCTGTGGTGGAGACCCAGTGTGAGTGCTGTGTTGTGAGTGTGATAGTGTGTGTGTGTCTGTGTGTGTTTCAGAACCCCCTGTGTACGCCTGTAAGAAAAACTCAATGGGTGTTTGTGTGAGTTTCATGTGTATGTGTGTGTCGGGACCACGTATGTGAGTATGTTGTGGCAGTTCCAAGTGCCAGTGTGAATGCTGTGTTGTGAGTGTGGCAGTGTGTGTTTCTGTGTGTGTTTGTGTTGGCGGGAAAACATTGTGTATGCCTGTAAGGATAAGTCGATGGATGTTTGTGTGAGTTTCATGTGTATGTGTGTGTCGCAACCACATTTGTCAATATTTTAGGACAGTTCCAAGTGTTGATGGTTCTGTTGGATACCCATTGTGAGTGCTGTGTTGTAAGTGTGACTGTGTGTGTGTGTGTTCGCGGGAAACCGTTGTGTATGCCTGTAAGAAAAAGTCGATGGGTGTTTGTGTGTGTTTCTTGTGTATGTTTCTGTCGGTAAAACGTTTGTGAGTATGTTAGGGCAGTTCCAAGTGTTGATGGTTCTGCCGAGGCCCAGTGTGCGTACTGTGCTGTTAGTGTGACAGTGTGTGTGTGTGTGTGTGTGTGTGTGTGTTTGGGGAAACCCCACTCTGTCTGCCTGTAACAAAAAGTTGATGGGTGTTTGTGTGTGTTTCTTGTGTATGTGTGTGTCGGGACCACGTTTGTGTGTATGTTAGGGCAGATTCAAGTGCCAGTGTGAATGCTGTGTTGTGAGTGTGATAGTGTGTGTGTGTTTGCGGAAACCATTGTGCATGACTGTACGTAAAAGTCAATGGGAGTTTGTGTGTGTTTCTTGTGTATGTGTGTGTCGGGACCACGTTTGTGAGTATGTTAGGGCAGTTCCAACTGTTGATGGCTATGCCGGGGACCCAGTGTGAGTGCTGTGTTGTGCGTGTGATAGTGTTTGTGTGTGTGTGTGTGAGTGTGTGTTTTGCTCGGTACCATTGTGTATGTCTGTAAGAAAAATTCGTAGGATGTTTTTGTGTGTTTCTTCTGCATGTGTGTTTCGGGACCACGTTTGTGAATATGTTAAGGTAATTCCAAGTGTTGATGGCTCTGCTGGAGATCCAATGTGAGTGCTCTGTCGTGAGTGTGACTTGTGTGTGTGTGTGTGTGTGTGTGTTTGCAGGAAACCATTGTGTATGCCTGCAAGAAAAAGTCGATGGGTGTTTGTGTGTGTTATTTGTATATGTGTGTGTCAGGACCATGTTTGTGATTATGTTAAAGCAGTTCCAAGTGTTGACGGCTGTGTTGGAGACCCAGTGTGAGTGCTGTGTTGTGAGTGTGATAGTGTGTGTGTGTGTGTTTGCGGAAACCATTGTGCATGACTGTACGTAAAAGACAGTGTGAGTGTGATAGTGTGTGTGTGTGTGTTTTCAGGAAACCATTGTGTATGCCTGCAAGAAAAAGTCGATGGGTGTTTGTGTGTGTTATTTGTATATGTGTGTGTCAGGACCATGTTTGTGATTATGTTAAAGCAGTTCCAAGTGTTGACGGCTGTGTTGGAGACCCAATGTGAGTGCTGTGTTGTGAGTGTGATAGTGTGTGTGTGTGTGTGTTTGCGGAAACCATTGTGCATGACTGTACGTAAAAGTCAATGGGAGTTTGTGTGTGTTTCTTGTGTATGTGTGTGTCGGGACCACGTTTGTGAGTATGTTAGGGCAGTTCCAACTGTTGATGGCTATGCCGGGGACCCAGTGTGAGTGCTGTGTTGTGCGTGTGATAGTGTTTGTGTGTGTGTGTGTGAGTGTGTGTTTTGCTGGATACCATTGTGTATGTCTGTAAGAAAAAGTCGTAGGGTGTTTTTGTGTGTTTCTTCTGCATGTGTGTTTCGGGACGACGTTTGTGAATATGTTAAGGTAATTCCAAGTGTTCATGGCTCTGCTGGAGATCCAATGTGAGTGCTCTGTCGTGAGTGTGACTTTTGTGTGTGTGTGTGTGTGTGTTTGCAGGAAACCATTGTGTATGCCTGCAAGAAAAAGTCGATGGGTGTTTGTGTATGTTATTTGTATATGTGAGTGTCAGGACCATGTTTGTGATTATGTTAAAGCAGTTCCAAGTGTTGACGGCTGTGTTGGAGACCCAGTGTGAGTGCTGTGTTGTGAGTGTGATAGTGTGTTTGTGTCTGTGTGTGTTTCAGAACCCCCTGTGTACGCCTGTAAGAAAAACTCAATGGGTGTTTGTGTGTGTTTCTTGTGTATGTGTGTGTCGGGACCACGTATGTGAGTATGTTGTGGCAGTTCCAAGTGCCAGTGTGAATGCTGTGTTGTGAGTGTGGCAGTGTGTGTTTCTGTGTGTGTTTGTGTTGGCGGGAAAACATTGTGTATGCCTGTAAGAATAAGTCGATGGATGTTTGTGTGAGTTTCATGTGTATGTGTGTGTCGCAACCACATTTGTCAATATTTTAGGACAGTTCCAAGTGTTGATGGTTCTGTTGGATACCCATTGTGAGTGCTGTGTTGTAAGTGTGACTGTGTGTGTGTGTGTTCGCGGGAAACCGTTGTGTATGCCTGTAAGAAAAAGTCGATGGGTGTTTGTGTGTGTTTCTTGTGTATGTTTGTGTCGGTAAAACGTTTGTGAGTATGTTAGGGCAGTTCCGAGTGTTGATGGTTCTGCCGAGGCCCAGTGTGCGTACTGTGCTGTTAGTGTGACAGTGTGTGTGTGTGTGTGTGTGTGTGTTTGGGGAAACCCCACTCTGTCTGCCTGTAACAAAAAGTTGATGGGTGTTTGTGTGTGTTTCTTGTGTATGTGTGTGTCGGGACCACGTTTGTGTGTATGTTAGGGCAGATTCAAGTGCCAGTGTGAATGCTGTGTTGTGAGTGTGATAGTGTGTGTGTGTTTGCGGAAACCATTGTGCATGACTGTACGTAAAAGTCAATGGGAGTTTGTGTGTGTTTCTTGTGTATGTGTGTGTCGGGACCACGTTTGTGAGTATGTTAGGGCAGTTCCAACTGTTGATGGCTATGCCGGGGACCCAGTGTGAGTGCTGTGTTGTGCGTGTGATAGTGTTTGTGTGTGTGTGTGTGAGTGTGTGTTTTGCTGGGTACCATTGTGTATGTCTGTAAGAAAAATTCGTAGGATGTTTTTGTGTGTTTCTTCTGCATGTGTGTTTCGGGACCACGTTTGTGAATATGTTAAGGTAATTCCAAGTGTTGATGGCTCTGCTGGAGATCCAATGTGAGTGCTCTGTCGTGAGTGTGACTTTTGTGTGTGTGTGTGTGTGTGTGTTTCCAGGAAACCATTGTGTATGCCTGCAAGAAAAAGTCGATGGGTGTTTGTGTGTGTTATTTGTATATGTGTGTGTCAGGACCATGTTTGTGATTAGGTTAAAGCAGTTCCAAGTGTTGACGGCTGTGTTGGAGACCCAGTGTGAGTGCTGTGTTGTGAGTGTGATAGTGTGTGTGTGTGTGTTTGCGGAAACCATTGTGCATGACTGTACGTAAAAGATAGTGTGAGTGTGATAGTGTGTGTGTGTGTGTTTTCAGGAAACCATTGTGTATGCCTGCAAGAAAAAGTCGATGGGTGTTTGTGTGTGTTATTTGTATATGTGTGTGTCAGGACCATGTTTGTGATTATGTTAAAGCAGTTCCAAGTGTTGACGGCTGTGTTGGAGACCCAATGTGAGTGCTGTGTTGTGAGTGTGATAGTGTGTGTGTGTGTGTGTTTGCGGAAACCATTGTGCATGACTGTACGTAAAAGTCAATGGGAGTTTGTGTGTGTTTCTTGTGTATGTGTGTGTCGGGACCACGTTTGTGAGTATGTTAGGGCAGTTCCAACTGTTGATGGCTATGCCGGGGCCCCAGTGTGAGTGCTGTGTTGTGCGTGTGATAGTGTTTGTGTGTGTGTGTGTGAGTGTGTGTTTTGCTGGATACCATTGTGTATGTCTGTAAGAAAAAGTCGTAGGGTGTTTTTGTGTGTTTCTTCTGCATGTGTGTTTCGGGACGACGTTTGTGAATATGTTAAGGTAATTCCAAGTGTTCATGGCTCTGCTGGAGATCCAATGTGAGTGCTCTGTCGTGAGTGTGACTTTTGTGTGTGTGTGTGTGTGTGTGTGTTTGCAGGAAACCATTGTGTATGCCTGCAAGAAAAAGTCGATGGGTGTTTGTGTGTGTTATTTGTATATGTGAGTGTCAGGACCATGTTTGTGATTATGTTAAAGCAGTTCCAAGTGTTGACGGCTGTGTTGGAGACCCAGTGTGAGTGCTGTGTTGTGAGTGTGATAGTGTGTGTGTGTCTGTGTGTGTTTCAGAACGCCCTGTGTACGCCTGTAAGAAAAACTCAATGGGTGTTTGTGTGTGTTTCTTGTGTATGTGTGTGTCGGGACCACGTATGTGAGTATGTTGTGGCAGTTCCAAGTGCCAGTGTGAATGCTGTGTTGTGAGTGTGGCAGTGTGTGTTTCTGTGTGTGTTTGTGTTGGCGGGAAAACATTGTGTATGCCTGTAAGAATAAGTCGATGGATGTTTGTGTGAGTTTCATGTGTATGTGTGTGTCGCAACCACATTTGTCAATATTTTAGGACAGTTCCAAGTGTTGATGGTTCTGTTGGATACCCATTGTGAGTGCTGTGTTGTAAGTGTGACTGTGTGTGTGTGTGTTCGCGGGAAACCGTTGTGTATGCCTGTAAGAAAAAGTCGATGGGTGTTTGTGTGTGTTTCTTGTGTATGTTTGTGTCGGTAAAACGTTTGTGAGTATGTTAGGGCAGTTCCGAGTGTTGATGGTTCTGCCGAGGCCCAGTGTGCGTACTGTGCTGTTAGTGTGACAGTGTGTGTGTGTGTGTGTGTGTGTGTGTGTGTGTTTGGGGAAACCCCACTCTGTCTGCCTGTAACAAAAAGTTGATGGGTGTTTGTGTGTGTTTCTTGTGTATGTGTGTGTCGGGACCACGTTTGTGTGTATGTTAGGGCAGATTCAAGTGCCAGTGTGAATGCTGTGTTGTGAGTGTGATAGTGTGTGTGTGTTTGCGGAAACCATTGTGCATGACTGTACGTAAAAGTCAATGGGAGTTTGTGTGTGTTTCTTGTGTATGTGTGTGTCGGGACCACGTTTGTGAGTATATTAGGGCAGTTCCAACTGTTGATGGCTATGCCGGGGACCCAGTGTGAGTGCTGTGTTGTGCGTGTGATAGTGTTTGTGTGTGTGTGTGTGTGAGTGTGTGTTTTGCTGGATACCATTGTGTATGTCTGTAAGAAAAATTCGTAGGATGTTTTTGTGTGTTTCTTCTGCATGTGTGTTTCGGGACCACGTTTGTGAATATGTTAAGGTAATTCCAAGTGTTGATGGCTCTGCTGGAGATCCAATGTGAGTGCTCTGTCGTGAGTGTGACTTTTGTGTGTGTGTGTGTGTGTGTTTGCAGGAAACCATTGTGTATGCCTGCAAGAAAAAGTCGATGGGTGTTTGTGTGTGTTATTTGTATATGTGTGTGTCAGGACCATGTTTGTGATTAGGTTAAAGCAGTTCCAAGTGTTGACGGCTGTGTTGGAGACCCAGTGTGAGTGCTGTGTTGTGAGTGTGATAGTGTGTGTGTGTGTGTTTGCGGAAACCATTGTGCATGACTGTACGTAAAAGATAGTGTGAGTGTGATAGTGTGTGTGTGTGTGTTTTCAGGAAACCATTGTGTATGCCTGCAAGAAAAAGTCGATGGGTGTTTGTGTGTGTTATTTGTATATGTGTGTGTCAGGACCATGTTTGTGATTATGTTAAAGCAGTTCCAAGTGTTGACGGCTGTGTTGGAGACCCAATGTGAGTGCTGTGTTGTGAGTGTGATAGTGTGTGTGTGTGTGTGTTTGCGGAAACCATTGTGCATGACTGTACGTAAAAGTCCATGGGAGTTTGTGTGTGTTTCTTGTGTATGTGTGTGTCGGGACCACGTTTGTGAGTATGTTAGGGCAGTTCCAACTGTTGATGGCTATGCCGGGGACCCAGTGTGAGTGCTGTGTTGTGCGTGTGATAGTGTTTGTGTGTGTGTGTGTGAGTGTGTGTTTTGCTGGATACCATTGTGTATGTCTGTAAGAAAAAGTCGTAGGGTGTTTTTGTGTGTTTCTTCTGCATGTGTGTTTCGGGACGACGTTTGTGAATATGTTAAGGTAATTCCAAGTGTTCATGGCTCTGCTGGAGATCCAATGTGAGTGCTCTGTCGTGAGTGTGACTTTTGTGTGTGTGTGTGTGTGTGTGTGTTTGCAGGAAACCATTGTGTATGCCTGCAAGAAAAAGTCGATGGGTGTTTGTGTGTGTTATTTGTATATGTGTGTGTCAGGACCATGTTTGTGATTATGTTAAATCAGTTCCAAGTGTTGACGGCTGTGGTGGAGACCCAGTGTGAGTGCTGTGTTGTGAGTGTGATAGTGTGTGTGTGTCTGTGTGTGTTTCAGAACCCCCTGTGTACGCCTGTAAGAAAAACTCAATGGGTGTTTGTGTGAGTTTCATGTGTATGTGTGTGTCGGGACCACGTATGTGAGTATGTTGTGGCAGTTCCAAGTGCCAGTGTGAATGCTGTGTTGTGAGTGTGGCAGTGTGTGTTTCTGTGTGTGTTTGTGTTGGCGGGAAAACATTGTGTATGCCTGTAAGGATAAGTCGATGGATGTTTGTGTGAGTTTCATGTGTATGTGTGTGTCGCAACCACATTTGTCAATATTTTAGGACAGTTCCAAGTGTTGATGGTTCTGTTGGATACCCATTGTGAGTGCTGTGTTGTAAGTGTGACTGTGTGTGTGTGTGTTCGCGGGAAACCGTTGTGTATGCCTGTAAGAAAAAGTCGATGGGTGTTTGTGTGTGTTTCTTGTGTATGTTTCTGTCGGTAAAACGTTTGTGAGTATGTTAGGGCAGTTCCAAGTGTTGATGGTTCTGCCGAGGCCCAGTGTGCGTACTGTGCTGTTAGTGTGACAGTGTGTGTGTGTGTGTGTGTGTGTGTGTGTTTGGGGAAACCCCACTCTGTCTGCCTGTAACAAAAAGTTGATGGGTGTTTGTGTGTGTTTCTTGTGTATGTGTGTGTCGGGACCACGTTTGTGTGTATGTTAGGGCAGATTCAAGTGCCAGTGTGAATGCTGTGTTGTGAGTGTGATAGTGTGTGTGTGTTTGCGGAAACCATTGTGCATGACTGTACGTAAAAGTCAATGGGAGTTTGTGTGTGTTTCTTGTGTATGTGTGTGTCGGGACCACGTTTGTGAGTATGTTAGGGCAGTTCCAACTGTTGATGGCTATGCCGGGGACCCAGTGTGAGTGCTGTGTTGTGCGTGTGATAGTGTTTGTGTGTGTGTGTGTGAGTGTGTGTTTTGCTCGGTACCATTGTGTATGTCTGTAAGAAAAATTCGTAGGATGTTTTTGTGTGTTTCTTCTGCATGTGTGTTTCGGGACCACGTTTGTGAATATGTTAAGGTAATTCCAAGTGTTGATGGCTCTGCTGGAGATCCAATGTGAGTGCTCTGTCGTGAGTGTGACTTGTGTGTGTGTGTGTGTGTGTGTGTTTGCAGGAAACCATTGTGTATGCCTGCAAGAAAAAGTCGATGGGTGTTTGTGTGTGTTATTTGTATATGTGTGTGTCAGGACCATGTTTGTGATTATGTTAAAGCAGTTCCAAGTGTTGACGGCTGTGTTGGAGACCCAGTGTGAGTGCTGTGTTGTGAGTGTGATAGTGTGTGTGTGTGTGTTTGCGGAAACCATTGTGCATGACTGTACGTAAAAGACAGTGTGAGTGTGATAGTGTGTGTGTGTGTGTTTTCAGGAAACCATTGTGTATGCCTGCAAGAAAAAGTCGATGGGTGTTTGTGTGTGTTATTTGTATATGTGTGTGTCAGGACCATGTTTGTGATTATGTTAAAGCAGTTCCAAGTGTTGACGGCTGTGTTGGAGACCCAATGTGAGTGCTGTGTTGTGAGTGTGATAGTGTGTGTGTGTGTGTGTTTGCGGAAACCATTGTGCATGACTGTACGTAAAAGTCAATGGGAGTTTGTGTGTGTTTCTTGTGTATGTGTGTGTCGGGACCACGTTTGTGAGTATGTTAGGGCAGTTCCAACTGTTGATGGCTATGCCGGGGACCCAGTGTGAGTGCTGTGTTGTGCGTGTGATAGTGTTTGTGTGTGTGTGTGTGAGTGTGTGTTTTGCTGGATACCATTGTGTATGTCTGTAAGAAAAAGTCGTAGGGTGTTTTTGTGTGTTTCTTCTGCATGTGTGTTTCGGGACGACGTTTGTGAATATGTTAAGGTAATTCCAAGTGTTCATGGCTCTGCTGGAGATCCAATGTGAGTGCTCTGTCGTGAGTGTGACTTTTGTGTGTGTGTGTGTGTGTGTTTGCAGGAAACCATTGTGTATGCCTGCAAGAAAAAGTCGATGGGTGTTTGTGTATGTTATTTGTATATGTGAGTGTCAGGACCATGTTTGTGATTATGTTAAAGCAGTTCCAAGTGTTGACGGCTGTGTTGGAGACCCAGTGTGAGTGCTGTGTTGTGAGTGTGATAGTGTGTTTGTGTCTGTGTGTGTTTCAGAACCCCCTGTGTACGCCTGTAAGAAAAACTCAATGGGTGTTTGTGTGTGTTTCTTGTGTATGTGTGTGTCGGGACCACGTATGTGAGTATGTTGTGGCAGTTCCAAGTGCCAGTGTGAATGCTGTGTTGTGAGTGTGGCAGTGTGTGTTTCTGTGTGTGTTTGTGTTGGCGGGAAAACATTGTGTATGCCTGTAAGAATAAGTCGATGGATGTTTGTGTGAGTTTCATGTGTATGTGTGTGTCGCAACCACATTTGTCAATATTTTAGGACAGTTCCAAGTGTTGATGGTTCTGTTGGATACCCATTGTGAGTGCTGTGTTGTAAGTGTGACTGTGTGTGTGTGTGTTCGCGGGAAACCGTTGTGTATGCCTGTAAGAAAAAGTCGATGGGTGTTTGTGTGTGTTTCTTGTGTATGTTTGTGTCGGTAAAACGTTTGTGAGTATGTTAGGGCAGTTCCGAGTGTTGATGGTTCTGCCGAGGCCCAGTGTGCGTACTGTGCTGTTAGTGTGACAGTGTGTGTGTGTGTGTGTGTGTGTGTTTGGGGAAACCCCACTCTGTCTGCCTGTAACAAAAAGTTGATGGGTGTTTGTGTGTGTTTCTTGTGTATGTGTGTGTCGGGACCACGTTTGTGTGTATGTTAGGGCAGATTCAAGTGCCAGTGTGAATGCTGTGTTGTGAGTGTGATAGTGTGTGTGTGTTTGCGGAAACCATTGTGCATGACTGTACGTAAAAGTCAATGGGAGTTTGTGTGTGTTTCTTGTGTATGTGTGTGTCGGGACCACGTTTGTGAGTATGTTAGGGCAGTTCCAACTGTTGATGGCTATGCCGGGGACCCAGTGTGAGTGCTGTGTTGTGCGTGTGATAGTGTTTGTGTGTGTGTGTGTGAGTGTGTGTTTTGCTGGGTACCATTGTGTATGTCTGTAAGAAAAATTCGTAGGATGTTTTTGTGTGTTTCTTCTGCATGTGTGTTTCGGGACCACGTTTGTGAATATGTTAAGGTAATTCCAAGTGTTGATGGCTCTGCTGGAGATCCAATGTGAGTGCTCTGTCGTGAGTGTGACTTTTGTGTGTGTGTGTGTGTGTGTGTTTCCAGGAAACCATTGTGTATGCCTGCAAGAAAAAGTCGATGGGTGTTTGTGTGTGTTATTTGTATATGTGTGTGTCAGGACCATGTTTGTGATTAGGTTAAAGCAGTTCCAAGTGTTGACGGCTGTGTTGGAGACCCAGTGTGAGTGCTGTGTTGTGAGTGTGATAGTGTGTGTGTGTGTGTTTGCGGAAACCATTGTGCATGACTGTACGTAAAAGATAGTGTGAGTGTGATAGTGTGTGTGTGTGTGTTTTCAGGAAACCATTGTGTATGCCTGCAAGAAAAAGTCGATGGGTGTTTGTGTGTGTTATTTGTATATGTGTGTGTCAGGACCATGTTTGTGATTATGTTAAAGCAGTTCCAAGTGTTGACGGCTGTGTTGGAGACCCAATGTGAGTGCTGTGTTGTGAGTGTGATAGTGTGTGTGTGTGTGTGTTTGCGGAAACCATTGTGCATGACTGTACGTAAAAGTCAATGGGAGTTTGTGTGTGTTTCTTGTGTATGTGTGTGTCGGGACCACGTTTGTGAGTATGTTAGGGCAGTTCCAACTGTTGATGGCTATGCCGGGGCCCCAGTGTGAGTGCTGTGTTGTGCGTGTGATAGTGTTTGTGTGTGTGTGTGTGAGTGTGTGTTTTGCTGGATACCATTGTGTATGTCTGTAAGAAAAAGTCGTAGGGTGTTTTTGTGTGTTTCTTCTGCATGTGTGTTTCGGGACGACGTTTGTGAATATGTTAAGGTAATTCCAAGTGTTCATGGCTCTGCTGGAGATCCAATGTGAGTGCTCTGTCGTGAGTGTGACTTTTGTGTGTGTGTGTGTGTGTGTGTTTGCAGGAAACCATTGTGTATGCCTGCAAGAAAAAGTCGATGGGTGTTTGTGTGTGTTATTTGTATATGTGAGTGTCAGGACCATGTTTGTGATTATGTTAAAGCAGTTCCAAGTGTTGACGGCTGTGTTGGAGACCCAGTGTGAGTGCTGTGTTGTGAGTGTGATAGTGTGTGTGTGTCTGTGTGTGTTTCAGAACCCCCTGTGTACGCCTGTAAGAAAAACTCAATGGGTGTTTGTGTGTGTTTCTTGTGTATGTGTGTGTCGGGACCACGTATGTGAGTATGTTGTGGCAGTTCCAAGTGCCAGTGTGAATGCTGTGTTGTGAGTGTGGCAGTGTGTGTTTCTGTGTGTGTTTGTGTTGGCGGGAAAACATTGTGTATGCCTGTAAGAATAAGTCGATGGATGTTTGTGTGAGTTTCATGTGTATGTGTGTGTCGCAACCACATTTGTCAATATTTTAGGACAGTTCCAAGTGTTGATGGTTCTGTTGGATACCCATTGTGAGTGCTGTGTTGTAAGTGTGACTGTGTGTGTGTGTGTTCGCGGGAAACCGTTGTGTATGCCTGTAAGAAAAAGTCGATGGGTGTTTGTGTGTGTTTCTTGTGTATGTTTGTGTCGGTAAAACGTTTGTGAGTATGTTAGGGCAGTTCCGAGTGTTGATGGTTCTGCCGAGGCCCAGTGTGCGTACTGTGCTGTTAGTGTGACAGTGTGTGTGTGTGTGTGTGTGTGTGTTTGGGGAAACCCCACTCTGTCTGCCTGTAACAAAAAGTTGATGGGTGTTTGTGTGTGTTTCTTGTGTATGTGTGTGTCGGGACCACGTTTGTGTGTATGTTAGGGCAGATTCAAGTGCCAGTGTGAATGCTGTGTTGTGAGTGTGATAGTGTGTGTGTGTTTGCGGAAACCATTGTGCATGACTGTACGTAAAAGTCAATGGGAGTTTGTGTGTGTTTCTTGTGTATGTGTGTGTCGGGACCACGTTTGTGAGTATGTTAGGGCAGTTCCAACTGTTGATGGCTATGCCGGGGACCCAGTGTGAGTGCTGTGTTGTGCGTGTGATAGTGTTTGTGTGTGTGTGTGTGAGTGTGTGTTTTGCTCGGTACCATTGTGTATGTCTGTAAGAAAAATTCGTAGGATGTTTTTGTGTGTTTCTTCTGCATGTGTGTTTCGGGACCACGTTTGTGAATATGTTAAGGTAATTCCAAGTGTTGATGGCTCTGCTGGAGATCCAATGTGAGTGCTCTGTCGTGAGTGTGACTTTTGTGTGTGTGTGTGTGTGTGTGTTTCCAGGAAACCATTGTGTATGCCTGCAAGAAAAAGTCGATGGGTGTTTGTGTGTGTTATTTGTATATGTGTGTGTCAGGACCATGTTTGTGATTAGGTTAAAGCAGTTCCAAGTGTTGACGGCTGTGTGGAGACCCAGTGTGAGTGCTGTGTTGTGAGTGTGATAGTGTGTGTGTGTGTTTGCGGAAACCATTGTGCATGACTGTACGTAAAAGATAGTGTGAGTGTGATAGTGTGTGTGTGTGTGTTTTCAGGAAACCATTGTGTATGCCTGCAAGAAAAAGTCGATGGGTGTTTGTGTGTGTTATTTGTATATGTGTGTGTCAGGACCATGTTTGTGATTATGTTAAAGCAGTTCCAAGTGTTGACGGCTGTGTTGGAGACCCAATGTGAGTGCTGTGTTGTGAGTGTGATAGTGTGTGTGTGTGTGTTTGCGGAAACCATTGTGCATGACTGTACGTAAAAGTCAATGGGAGTTTGTGTGTGTTTCTTGTGTATGTGTGTGTCGGGACCACGTTTGTGAGTATGTTAGGGCAGTTCCAACTGTTGATGGCTATGCCGGGGCCCCAGTGTGAGTGCTGTGTTGTGCGTGTGATAGTGTTTGTGTGTGTGTGTGTGAGTGTGTGTTTTGCTGGATACCATTGTGTATGTCTGTAAGAAAAAGTCGTAGGGTGTTTTTGTGTGTTTCTTCTGCATGTGTGTTTCGGGACGACGTTTGTGAATATGTTAAGGTAATTCCAAGTGTTCATGGCTCTGCTGGAGATCCAATGTGAGTGCTCTGTCGTGAGTGTGACTTTTGTGTGTGTGTGTGTGTGTGTGTGTTTGCAGGAAACCATTGTGTATGCCTGCAAGAAAAAGTCGATGGGTGTTTGTGTGTGTTATTTGTATATGTGAGTGTCAGGACCATGTTTGTGATTATGTTAAAGCAGTTCCAAGTGTTGACGGCTGTGTTGGAGACCCAGTGTGAGTGCTGTGTTGTGAGTGTGATAGTGTGTGTGTGTCTGTGTGTGTTTCAGAATGCCCTGTGTACGCCTGTAAGAAAAACTCAATGGGTGTTTGTGTGTGTTTCTTGTGTATGTGTGTGTCGGGACCACGTATGTGAGTATGTTGTGGCAGTTCCAAGTGCCAGTGTGAATGCTGTGTTGTGAGTGTGGCAGTGTGTGTTTCTGTGTGTGTTTGTGTTGGCGGGAAAACATTGTGTATGCCTGTAAGAATAAGTCGATGGATGTTTGTGTGAGTTTCATGTGTATGTGTGTGTCGCAACCACATTTGTCAATATTTTAGGACAGTTCCAAGTGTTGATGGTTCTGTTGGATACCCATTGTGAGTGCTGTGTTGTAAGTGTGACTGTGTGTGTGTGTGTTCGCGGGAAACCGTTGTGTATGCCTGTAAGAAAAAGTCGATGGGTGTTTGTGTGTGTTTCTTGTGTATGTTTGTGTCGGTAAAACGTTTGTGAGTATGTTAGGGCAGTTCCGAGTGTTGATGGTTCTGCCGAGGCCCAGTGTGCGTACTGTGCTGTTAGTGTGACAGTGTGTGTGTGTGTGTGTGTGTGTGTGTGTGTGTTTGGGGAAACCCCACTCTGTCTGCCTGTAACAAAAAGTTGATGGGTGTTTGTGTGTGTTTCTTGTGTATGTGTGTGTCGGGACCACGTTTGTGTGTATGTTAGGGCAGATTCAAGTGCCAGTGTGAATGCTGTGTTGTGAGTGTGATAGTGTGTGTGTGTTTGCGGAAACCATTGTGCATGACTGTACGTAAAAGTCAATGGGAGTTTGTGTGTGTTTCTTGTGTATGTGTGTGTCGGGACCACGTTTGTGAGTATATTAGGGCAGTTCCAACTGTTGATGGCTATGCCGGGGACCCAGTGTGAGTGCTGTGTTGTGCGTGTGATAGTGTTTGTGTGTGTGTGTGTGTGAGTGTGTGTTTTGCTGGATACCATTGTGTATGTCTGTAAGAAAAATTCGTAGGATGTTTTTGTGTGTTTCTTCTGCATGTGTGTTTCGGGACCACGTTTGTGAATATGTTAAGGTAATTCCAAGTGTTGATGGCTCTGCTGGAGATCCAATGTGAGTGCTCTGTCGTGAGTGTGACTTTTGTGTGTGTGTGTGTGTGTGTTTGCAGGAAACCATTGTGTATGCCTGCAAGAAAAAGTCGATGGGTGTTTGTGTGTGTTATTTGTATATGTGTGTGTCAGGACCATGTTTGTGATTAGGTTAAAGCAGTTCCAAGTGTTGACGGCTGTGTTGGAGACCCAGTGTGAGTGCTGTGTTGTGAGTGTGATAGTGTGTGTGTGTGTGTTTGCGGAAACCATTGTGCATGACTGTACGTAAAAGATAGTGTGAGTGTGATAGTGTGTGTGTGTGTGTTTTCAGGAAACCATTGTGTATGCCTGCAAGAAAAAGTCGATGGGTGTTTGTGTGTGTTATTTGTATATGTGTGTGTCAGGACCATGTTTGTGATTATGTTAAAGCAGTTCCAAGTGTTGACGGCTGTGTTGGAGACCCAATGTGAGTGCTGTGTTGTGAGTGTGATAGTGTGTGTGTGTGTGTGTTTGCGGAAACCATTGTGCATGACTGTACGTAAAAGTCCATGGGAGTTTGTGTGTGTTTCTTGTGTATGTGTGTGTCGGGACCACGTTTGTGAGTATGTTAGGGCAGTTCCAACTGTTGATGGCTATGCCGGGGACCCAGTGTGAGTGCTGTGTTGTGCGTGTGATAGTGTTTGTGTGTGTGTGTGTGAGTGTGTGTTTTGCTGGATACCATTGTGTATGTCTGTAAGAAAAAGTCGTAGGGTGTTTTTGTGTGTTTCTTCTGCATGTGTGTTTCGGGACGACGTTTGTGAATATGTTAAGGTAATTCCAAGTGTTCATGGCTCTGCTGGAGATCCAATGTGAGTGCTCTGTCGTGAGTGTGACTTTTGTGTGTGTGTGTGTGTGTGTGTGTTTGCAGGAAACCATTGTGTATGCCTGCAAGAAAAAGTCGATGGGTGTTTGTGTGTGTTATTTGTATATGTGTGTGTCAGGACCATGTTTGTGATTATGTTAAATCAGTTCCAAGTGTTGACGGCTGTGGTGGAGACCCAGTGTGAGTGCTGTGTTGTGAGTGTGATAGTGTGTGTGTGTCTGTGTGTGTTTCAGAACCCCCTGTGTACGCCTGTAAGAAAAACTCAATGGGTGTTTGTGTGAGTTTCATGTGTATGTGTGTGTCGGGACCACGTATGTGAGTATGTTGTGGCAGTTCCAAGTGCCAGTGTGAATGCTGTGTTGTGAGTGTGGCAGTGTGTGTTTCTGTGTGTGTTTGTGTTGGCGGGAAAACATTGTGTATGCCTGTAAGGATAAGTCGATGGATGTTTGTGTGAGTTTCATGTGTATGTGTGTGTCGCAACCACATTTGTCAATATTTTAGGACAGTTCCAAGTGTTGATGGTTCTGTTGGATACCCATTGTGAGTGCTGTGTTGTAAGTGTGACTGTGTGTGTGTGTGTTCGCGGGAAACCGTTGTGTATGCCTGTAAGAAAAAGTCGATGGGTGTTTGTGTGTGTTTCTTGTGTATGTTTCTGTCGGTAAAACGTTTGTGAGTATGTTAGGGCAGTTCCAAGTGTTGATGGTTCTGCCGAGGCCCAGTGTGCGTACTGTGCTGTTAGTGTGACAGTGTGTGTGTGTGTGTGTGTGTGTGTGTGTTTGGGGAAACCCCACTCTGTCTGCCTGTAACAAAAAGTTGATGGGTGTTTGTGTGTGTTTCTTGTGTATGTGTGTGTCGGGACCACGTTTGTGTGTATGTTAGGGCAGATTCAAGTGCCAGTGTGAATGCTGTGTTGTGAGTGTGATAGTGTGTGTTTGTTTGCGGAAACCATTGTGCATGACTGTACGTAAAAGTCAATGGGAGTTTGTGTGTGTTTCTTGTGTATGTGTGTGTCGGGACCACGTTTGTGAGTATGTTAGGGCAGTTCCAACTGTTGATGGCTATGCCGGGGACCCAGTGTGAGTGCTGTGTTGTGCGTGTGATAGTGTTTGTGTGTGTGTGTGTGAGTGTGTGTTTTGCTCGGTACCATTGTGTATGTCTGTAAGAAAAATTCGTAGGATGTTTTTGTGTGTTTCTTCTGCATGTGTGTTTCGGGACCACGTTTGTGAATATGTTAAGGTAATTCCAAGTGTTGATGGCTCTGCTGGAGATCCAATGTGAGTGCTCTGTCGTGAGTGTGACTTGTGTGTGTGTGTGTGTGTGTGTGTGTTTGCAGGAAACCATTGTGTATGCCTGCAAGAAAAAGTCGATGGGTGTTTGTGTGTGTTATTTGTATATGTGTGTGTCAGGACCATGTTTGTGATTATGTTAAAGCAGTTCCAAGTGTTGACGGCTGTGTTGGAGACCCAGTGTGAGTGCTGTGTTGTGAGTGTGATAGTGTGTGTGTGTGTGTTTGCGGAAACCATTGTGCATGACTGTACGTAAAAGACAGTGTGAGTGTGATAGTGTGTGTGTGTGTGTTTTCAGGAAACCATTGTGTATGCCTGCAAGAAAAAGTCGATGGGTGTTTGTGTGTGTTATTTGTATATGTGTGTGTCAGGACCATGTTTGTGATTATGTTAAAGCAGTTCCAAGTGTTGACGGCTGTGTTGGAGACCCAATGTGAGTGCTGTGTTGTGAGTGTGATAGTGTGTGTGTGTGTGTGTTTGCGGAAACCATTGTGCATGACTGTACGTAAAAGTCAATGGGAGTTTGTGTGTGTTTCTTGTGTATGTGTGTGTCGGGACCACGTTTGTGAGTATGTTAGGGCAGTTCCAACTGTTGATGGCTATGCCGGGGCCCCAGTGTGAGTGCTGTGTTGTGCGTGTGATAGTGTTTGTGTGTGTGTGTGTGAGTGTGTGTTTTGCTGGATACCATTGTGTATGTCTGTAAGAAAAAGTCGTAGGGTGTTTTTGTGTGTTTCTTCTGCATGTGTGTTTCGGGACGACGTTTGTGAATATGTTAAGGTAATTCCAAGTGTTCATGGCTCTGCTGGAGATCCAATGTGAGTGCTCTGTCGTGAGTGTGACTTTTGTGTGTGTGTGTGTGTGTGTGTGTTTGCAGGAAACCATTGTGTATGCCTGCAAGAAAAAGTCGATGGGTGTTTGTGTATGTTATTTGTATATGTGAGTGTCAGGACCATGTTTGTGATTATGTTAAAGCAGTTCCAAGTGTTGACGGCTGTGTTGGAGACCCAGTGTGAGTGCTGTGTTGTGAGTGTGATAGTGTGTTTGTGTCTGTGTGTGTTTCAGAACCCCCTGTGTACGCCTGTAAGAAAAACTCAATGGGTGTTTGTGTGTGTTTCTTGTGTATGTGTGTGTCGGGACCACGTATGTGAGTATGTTGTGGCAGTTCCAAGTGCCAGTGTGAATGCTGTGTTGTGAGTGTGGCAGTGTGTGTTTCTGTGTGTGTTTGTGTTGGCGGGAAAACATTGTGTATGCCTGTAAGAATAAGTCGATGGATGTTTGTGTGAGTTTCATGTGTATGTGTGTGTCGCAACCACATTTGTCAATATTTTAGGACAGTTCCAAGTGTTGATGGTTCTGTTGGATACCCATTGTGAGTGCTGTGTTGTAAGTGTGACTGTGTGTGTGTGTGTTCGCGGGAAACCGTTGTGTATGCCTGTAAGAAAAAGTCGATGGGTGTTTGTGTGTGTTTCTTGTGTATGTTTGTGTCGGTAAAACGTTTGTGAGTATGTTAGGGCAGTTCCGAGTGTTGATGGTTCTGCCGAGGCCCAGTGTGCGTACTGTGCTGTTAGTGTGACAGTGTGTGTGTGTGTGTGTGTGTGTGTTTGGGGAAACCCCACTCTGTCTGCCTGTAACAAAAAGTTGATGGGTGTTTGTGTGTGTTTCTTGTGTATGTGTGTGTCGGGACCACGTTTGTGTGTATGTTAGGGCAGATTCAAGTGCCAGTGTGAATGCTGTGTTGTGAGTGTGATAGTGTGTGTGTGTTTGCGGAAACCATTGTGCATGACTGTACGTAAAAGTCAATGGGAGTTTGTGTGTGTTTCTTGTGTATGTGTGTGTCGGGACCACGTTTGTGAGTATGTTAGGGCAGTTCCAACTGTTGATGGCTATGCCGGGGACCCAGTGTGAGTGCTGTGTTGTGCGTGTGATAGTGTTTGTGTGTGTGTGTGTGAGTGTGTGTTTTGCTGGGTACCATTGTGTATGTCTGTAAGAAAAATTCGTAGGATGTTTTTGTGTGTTTCTTCTGCATGTGTGTTTCGGGACCACGTTTGTGAATATGTTAAGGTAATTCCAAGTGTTGATGGCTCTGCTGGAGATCCAATGTGAGTGCTCTGTCGTGAGTGTGACTTTTGTGTGTGTGTGTGTGTGTGTGTTTCCAGGAAACCATTGTGTATGCCTGCAAGAAAAAGTCGATGGGTGTTTGTGTGTGTTATTTGTATATGTGTGTGTCAGGACCATGTTTGTGATTAGGTTAAAGCAGTTCCAAGTGTTGACGGCTGTGTTGGAGACCCAGTGTGAGTGCTGTGTTGTGAGTGTGATAGTGTGTGTGTGTGTGTTTGCGGAAACCATTGTGCATGACTGTACGTAAAAGATAGTGTGAGTGTGATAGTGTGTGTGTGTGTGTTTTCAGGAAACCATTGTGTATGCCTGCAAGAAAAAGTCGATGGGTGTTTGTGTGTGTTATTTGTATATGTGTGTGTCAGGACCATGTTTGTGATTATGTTAAAGCAGTTCCAAGTGTTGACGGCTGTGTTGGAGACCCAATGTGAGTGCTGTGTTGTGAGTGTGATAGTGTGTGTGTGTGTGTTTGCGGAAACCATTGTGCATGACTGTACGTAAAAGTCAATGGGAGTTTGTGTGTGTTTCTTGTGTATGTGTGTGTCGGGACCACGTTTGTGAGTATGTTAGGGCAGTTCCAACTGTTGATGGCTATGCCGGGGACCCAGTGTGAGTGCTGTGTTGTGCGTGTGATAGTGTTTGTGTGTGTGTGTGTGAGTGTGTGTTTTGCTGGATACCATTGTGTATGTCTGTAAGAAAAAGTCGTAGGGTGTTTTTGTGTGTTTCTTCTGCATGTGTGTTTCGGGACGACGTTTGTGAATATGTTAAGGTAATTCCAAGTGTTCATGGCTCTGCTGGAGATCCAATGTGAGTGCTCTGTCGTGAGTGTGACTTTTGTGTGTGTGTGTGTGTGTGTGTGTTTGCAGGAAACCATTGTGTATGCCTGCAAGAAAAAGTCGATGGGTGTTTGTGTGTGTTATTTGTATATGTGAGTGTCAGGACCATGTTTGTGATTATGTTAAAGCAGTTCCAAGTGTTGACGGCTGTGTTGGAGACCCAGTGTGAGTGCTGTGTTGTGAGTGTGATAGTGTGTGTGTGTCTGTGTGTGTTTCAGAACGCCCTGTGTACGCCTGTAAGAAAAACTCAATGGGTGTTTGTGTGTGTTTCTTGTGTATGTGTGTGTCGGGACCACGTATGTGAGTATGTTGTGGCAGTTCCAAGTGCCAGTGTGAATGCTGTGTTGTGAGTGTGGCAGTGTGTGTTTCTGTGTGTGTTTGTGTTGGCGGGAAAACATTGTGTATGCCTGTAAGAATAAGTCGATGGATGTTTGTGTGAGTTTCATGTGTATGTGTGTGTCGCAACCACATTTGTCAATATTTTAGGACAGTTCCAAGTGTTGATGGTTCTGTTGGATACCCATTGTGAGTGCTGTGTTGTAACTGTGACTGTGTGTGTGTGTGTTCGCGGGAAACCGTTGTGTATGCCTGTAAGAAAAAGTCGATGGGTGTTTGTGTGTGTTTCTTGTGTATGTTTGTGTCGGTAAAACGTTTGTGAGTATGTTAGGGCAGTTCCGAGTGTTGATGGTTCTGCCGAGGCCCAGTGTGCGTACTGTGCTGTTAGTGTGACAGTGTGTGTGTGTGTGTGTGTGTGTGTGTGTTTGGGGAAACCCCACTCTGTCTGCCTGTAACAAAAAGTTGATGGGTGTTTGTGTGTGTTTCTTGTGTATGTGTGTGTCGGGACCACGTTTGTGTGTATGTTAGGGCAGATTCAAGTGCCAGTGTGAATGCTGTGTTGTGAGTGTGATAGTGTGTGTGTGTTTGCGGAAACCATTGTGCATGACTGTACGTAAAAGTCAATGGGAGTTTGTGTGTGTTTCTTGTGTATGTGTGTGTCGGGACCACGTTTGTGAGTATATTAGGGCAGTTCCAACTGTTGATGGCTATGCCGGGGACCCAGTGTGAGTGCTGTGTTGTGCGTGTGATAGTGTTTGTGTGTGTGTGTGTGTGAGTGTGTGTTTTGCTGGATACCATTGTGTATGTCTGTAAGAAAAATTCGTAGGATGTTTTTGTGTGTTTCTTCTGCATGTGTGTTTCGGGACCACGTTTGTGAATATGTTAAGGTAATTCCAAGTGTTGATGGCTCTGCTGGAGATCCAATGTGAGTGCTCTGTCGTGAGTGTGACTTTTGTGTGTGTGTGTGTGTGTGTTTGCAGGAAACCATTGTGTATGCCTGCAAGAAAAAGTCGATGGGTGTTTGTGTGTGTTATTTGTATATGTGTGTGTCAGGACCATGTTTGTGATTAGGTTAAAGCAGTTCCAAGTGTTGACGGCTGTGTTGGAGACCCAGTGTGAGTGCTGTGTTGTGAGTGTGATAGTGTGTGTGTGTGTGTTTGCGGAAACCATTGTGCATGACTGTACGTAAAAGATAGTGTGAGTGTGATAGTGTGTGTGTGTGTGTTTTCAGGAAACCATTGTGTATGCCTGCAAGAAAAAGTCGATGGGTGTTTGTGTGTGTTATTTCTATATGTGTGTGTCAGGACCATGTTTGTGATTATGTTAAAGCAGTTCCAAGTGTTGACGGCTGTGTTGGAGACCCAATGTGAGTGCTGTGTTGTGAGTGTGATAGTGTGTGTGTGTGTGTGTTTGCGGAAACCATTGTGCATGACTGTACGTAAAAGTCCATGGGAGTTTGTGTGTGTTTCTTGTGTATGTGTGTGTCGGGACCACGTTTGTGAGTATGTTAGGGCAGTTCCAACTGTTGATGGCTATGCCGGGGACCCAGTGTGAGTGCTGTGTTGTGCGTGTGATAGTGTTTGTGTGTGTGTGTGTGAGTGTGTGTTTTGCTGGATACCATTGTGTATGTCTGTAAGAAAAAGTCGTAGGGTGTTTTTGTGTGTTTCTTCTGCATGTGTGTTTCGGGACGACGTTTGTGAATATGTTAAGGTAATTCCAAGTGTTCATGGCTCTGCTGGAGATCCAATGTGAGTGCTCTGTCGTGAGTGTGACTTTTGTGTGTGTGTGTGTGTGTGTGTGTTTGCAGGAAACCATTGTGTATGCCTGCAAGAAAAAGTCGATGGGTGTTTGTGTGTGTTATTTGTATATGTGTGTGTCAGGACCATGTTTGTGATTATGTTAAAGCAGTTCCAAGTGTTGACGGCTGTGGTGGAGACCCAGTGTGAGTGCTGTGTTGTGAGTGTGATAGTGTGTGTGTGTCTGTGTGTGTTTCAGAACCCCCTGTGTACGCCTGTAAGAAAAACTCAATGGGTGTTTGTGTGAGTTTCATGTGTATGTGTGTGTCGGGACCACGTATGTGAGTATGTTGTGGCAGTTCCAAGTGCCAGTGTGAATGCTGTGTTGTGAGTGTGGCAGTGTGTGTTTCTGTGTGTGTTTGTGTTGGCGGGAAAACATTGTGTATGCCTGTAAGGATAAGTCGATGGATGTTTGTGTGAGTTTCATGTGTATGTGTGTTTCGCAACCACATTTGTCAATATTTTAGGACAGTTCCAAGTGTTGATGGTTCTGTTGGATACCCATTGTGAGTGCTGTGTTGTAAGTGTGACTGTGTGTGTGTGTGTTCGCGGGAAACCGTTGTGTATGCCTGTAAGAAAAAGTCGATGGGTGTTTGTGTGTGTTTCTTGTGTATGTTTGTGTCGGTAAAACGTTTGTGAGTATGTTAGGGCAGTTCCGAGTGTTGATGGTTCTGCCGAGGCCCAGTGTGCGTACTGTGCTGTTAGTGTGACAGTGTGTGTGTGTGTGTGTGTGTGTGTGTTTGGGGAAACCCCACTCTGTCTGCCTGTAACAAAAAGTTGATGGGTGTTTGTGTGTGTTTCTTGTGTATGTGTGTGTCGGGACCACGTTTGTGTGTATGTTAGGGCAGATTCAAGTGCCAGTGTGAATGCTGTGTTGTGAGTGTGATAGTGTGTGTGTGTTTGCGGAAACCATTGTGCATGACTGTACGTAAAAGTCAATGGGAGTTTGTGTGTGTTTCTTGTGTATGTGTGTGTCGGGACCACGTTTGTGAGAATGTTAGGGCAGTTCCAACTGTTGATGGCTATGCCGGGGACCCAGTGTGAGTGCTGTGTTGTGCGTGTGATAGTGTTTGTGTGTGTGTGTGTGAGTGTGTGTTTTGCTCGGTACCATTGTGTATGTCTGTAAGAAAAATTCGTGGGATGTTTTTGTGTGTTTCTTCTGCATGTGTGTTTCGGGACCACGTTTGTGAATATGTTAAGGTAATTCCAAGTGTTGATGGCTCTGCTGGAGATCCAATGTGAGTGCTCTGTCGTGAGTGTGACTTGTGTGTGCGTGTGTGTGTGTGTGTGTGTTTGCAGGAAACCATTGTGTATGCCTGCAAGAAAAAGTCGATGGGTGTTTGTGTGTGTTATTTGTATATGTGTGTGTCAGGACCATGTTTGTGATTATGTTAAAGCAGTTCCAAGTGTTGACGGCTGTGTTGGAGACCCAGTGTGAGTGCTGTGTTGTGAGTGTGATAGTGTGTGTGTGTGTGTTTGCGGAAACCATTGTGCATGACTGTACGTAAAAGACAGTGTGAGTGTGATAGTGTGTGTGTGTGTGTTTTCAGGAAACCATTGTGTATGCCTGCAAGAAAAAGTCGATGGGTGTTTGTGTGTGTTATTTGTATATGTGTGTGTCAGGACCATGTTTGTGATTATGTTAAAGCAGTTCCAAGTGTTGACGGCTGTGTTGGAGACCCAATGTGAGTGCTGTGTTGTGAGTGTGATAGTGTGTGTGTGTGTGTGTTTGCGGAAACCATTGTGCATGACTGTACGTAAAAGTCAATGGGAGTTTGTGTGTGTTTCTTGTGTATGTGTGTGTCGGGACCACGTTTGTGAGAATGTTAGGGCAGTTCCAACTGTTGATGGCTATGCCGGGGCCCCAGTGTGAGTGCTGTGTTGTGCGTGTGATAGTGTTTGTGTGTGTGTGTGTGAGTGTGTGTTTTGCTGGATACCATTGTGTATGTCTGTAAGAAAAAGTCGTAGGGTGTTTTTGTGTGTTTCTTCTGCATGTGTGTTTCGGGACGACGTTTGTGAATATGTTAAGGTAATTCCAAGTGTTCATGGCTCTGCTGGAGATCCAATGTGAGTGCTCTGTCGTGAGTGTGACTTTTGTGTGTGTGTGTGTGTGTGTGTGTTTGCAGGAAACCATTGTGTATGCCTGCAAGAAAAAGTCGATGGGTGTTTGTGTGTGTTATTTGTATATGTGAGTGTCAGGACCATGTTTGTGATTATGTTAAAGCAGTTCCAAGTGTTGACGGCTGTGTTGGAGACCCAGTGTGAGTGCTGTGTTGTGAGTGTGATAGTGTGTGTGTGTCTGTGTGTGTTTCAGAACGCCCTGTGTACGCCTGTAAGAAAAACTCAATGGGTGTTTGTGTGTGTTTCTTGTGTATGTGTGTGTCGGGACCACGTATGTGAGTATGTTGTGGCAGTTCCAAGTGCCAGTGTGAATGCTGTGTTGTGAGTGTGGCAGTGTGTGTTTCTGTGTGTGTTTGTGTTGGCGGGAAAACATTGTGTATGCCTGTAAGAATAAGTCGATGTATGTTTGTGTGAGTTTCATGTGTATGTGTGTGTCGCAACCACATTTGTCAATATTTTAGGACAGTTCCAAGTGTTGATGGTTCTGTTGGATACCCATTGTGAGTGCTGTGTTGTAAGTGTGACTGTGTGTGTGTGTGTTCGCGGGAAACCGTTGTGTATGCCTGTAAGAAAAAGTCGATGGGTGTTTGTGTGTGTTTCTTGTGTATGTTGGTGTCGGTAAAACGTTTGTGAGTATGTTAGGGCAGTTCCAAGTGTTGATGGTTCTGCCGAGGCCCAGTGTGCGTACTGTGCTGTTAGTGTGACAGTGTGTGTGTGTGTGTGTGTGTGTGTTTGGGGAAACCCCACTCTGTCTGCCTGTAACAAAAAGTTGATGGGTGTTTGTGTGTGTTTCTTGTGTATGTGTGTGTCGGGACCACGTTTGTGTGTATGTTAGGGCAGATTCAAGTGCCAGTGTGAATGCTGTGTTGTGAGTGTGATAGTGTGTGTGTGTTTGCGGAAACCATTGTGCATGACTGTACGTAAAAGTCAATGGGAGTTTGTGTGTGTTTCTTGTGTATGTGTGTGTCGGGACCACGTTTGTGAGTATGTTAGGGCAGTTCCAACTGTTGATGGCTATGCCGGGGACCCAGTGTGAGTGCTGTGTTGTGCGTGTGATAGTGTTTGTGTGTGTGTGTGTGAGTGTGTGTTTTGCTGGGTACCATTGTGTATGTCTGTAAGAAAAATTCGTAGGATGTTTTTGTGTGTTTCTTCTGCATGTGTGTTTCGGGACCACGTTTGTGAATATGTTAAGGTAATTCCAAGTGTTGATGGCTCTGCTGGAGATCCAATGTGAGTGCTCTGTCGTGAGTGTGACTTTTGTGTGTGTGTGTGTGTGTGTGTTTCCAGGAAACCATTGTGTATGCCTGCAAGAAAAAGTCGATGGGTGTTTGTGTGTGTTATTTGTATATGTGTGTGTCAGGACCATGTTTGTGATTAGGTTAAAGCAGTTCCAAGTGTTGACGGCTGTGTTGGAGACCCAGTGTGAGTGCTGTGTTGTGAGTGTGATAGTGTGTGTGTGTGTGTGTTTGCGGAAACCATTGTGCATGACTGTACGTAAAAGATAGTGTGAGTGTGATAGTGTGTGTGTGTGTGTTTTCAGGAAACCATTGTGTATGCCTGCAAGAAAAAGTCGATGGGTGTTTGTGTGTATTATTTGTATATGTGTGTGTCAGGACCATGTTTGTGATTATGTTAAAGCAGTTCCAAGTGTTGACGGCTGTGTTGGAGACCCAATGTGAGTGCTGTGTTGTGAGTGTGATAGTGTGTGTGTGTGTGTTTGCGGAAACCATTGTGCATGACTGTACGTAAAAGTCAATGGGAGTTTGTGTGTGTTTCTTGTGTATGTGTGTGTCGGGACCACGTTTGTGAGTATGTTAGGGCAGTTCCAACTGTTGATGGCTATGCCGGGGACCCAGTGTGAGTGCTGTGTTGTGCGTGTGATAGTGTTTGTGTGTGTGTGTGTGAGTGTGTGTTTTGCTGGATACCATTGTGTATGTCTGTAAGAAAAAGTCGTAGGGTGTTTTTGTGTGTTTCTTCTGCATGTGTGTTTCGGGACGACGTTTGTGAATATGTTAAGGTAATTCCAAGTGTTCATGGCTCTGCTGGAGATCCAATGTGAGTACTCTGTCGTGAGTGTGACTTTTGTGTGTGTGTGTGTGTGTGTGTGTTTGCAGGAAACCATTGTGTATGCCTGCAAGAAAAAGTCGATGGGTGTTTGTGTGTGTTATTTGTATATGTGAGTGTCAGGACCATGTTTGTGATTATGTTAAAGCAGTTCCAAGTGTTGACGGCTGTGTTGGAGACCCAGTGTGAGTGCTGTGTTGTGAGTGTGATAGTGTGTGTGTGTCTGTGTGTGTTTCAGAACGCCCTGTGTACGCCTGTAAGAAAAACTCAATGGGTGTTTGTGTGTGTTTCTTGTGTATGTGTGTGTCGGGACCACGTATGTGAGTATGTTGTGGCAGTTCCAAGTGCCAGTGTGAATGCTGTGTTGTGAGTGTGGCAGTGTGTGTTTCTGTGTGTGTTTGTGTTGGCGGGAAAACATTGTGTATGCCTGTAAGAATAAGTCGATGGATGTTTGTGTGAGTTTCATGTGTATGTGTGTGTCGCAACCACATTTGTCAATATTTTAGGACAGTTCCAAGTGTTGATGGTTCTGTTGGATACCCATTGTGAGTGCTGTGTTGTAAGTGTGACTGTGTGTGTGTGTGTTCGCGGGAAACCGTTGTGTATGCCTGTAAGAAAAAGTCGATGGGTGTTTGTGTGTGTTTCTTGTGTATGTTTGTGTCGGTAAAACGTTTGTGAGTATGTTAGGGCAGTTCCGAGTGTTGATGGTTCTGCCGAGGCCCAGTGTGCGTACTGTGCTGTTAGTGTGACAGTGTGTGTGTGTGTGTGTGTGTGTGTGTGTGTGTTTGGGGAAACCCCACTCTGTCTGCCTGTAACAAAAAGTTGATGGGTGTTTGTGTGTGTTTCTTGTGTATGTGTGTGTCGGGACCACGTTTGTGTGTATGTTAGGGCAGATTCAAGTGCCAGTGTGAATGCTGTGTTGTGAGTGTGATAGTGTGTGTGTGTTTGCGGAAACCATTGTGCATGACTGTACGTAAAAGTCAATGGGAGTTTGTGTGTGTTTCTTGTGTATGTGTGTGTCGGGACCACGTTTGTGAGTATATTAGGGCAGTTCCAACTGTTGATGGCTATGCCGGGGACCCAGTGTGAGTGCTGTGTTGTGCGTGTGATAGTGTTTGTGTGTGTGTGTGTGTGAGTGTGTGTTTTGCTGGATACCATTGTGTATGTCTGTAAGAAAAATTCGTAGGATGTTTTTGTGTGTTTCTTCTGCATGTGTGTTTCGGGACCACGTTTGTGAATATGTTAAGGTAATTCCAAGTGTTGATGGCTCTGCTGGAGATCCAATGTGAGTGCTCTGTCGTGAGTGTGACTTTTGTGTGTGTGTGTGTGTGTGTTTGCAGGAAACCATTGTGTATGCCTGCAAGAAAAAGTCGATGGGTGTTTGTGTGTGTTATTTGTATATGTGTGTGTCAGGACCATGTTTGTGATTAGGTTAAAGCAGTTCCAAGTGTTGACGGCTGTGTTGGAGACCCAGTGTGAGTGCTGTGTTGTGAGTGTGATAGTGTGTGTGTGTGTGTTTGCGGAAACCATTGTGCATGACTGTACGTAAAAGACAGTGTGAGTGTGAGAGTGTGTGTGTGTGTGTTTGCAGGAAACCATTGTGTATGCCTGCAAGAAAAAGTCGATGGGTGTTTGTGTGTGTTATTTGTATATGTGTGTGTCAGGACCATGTTTGTGATTATGTTAAAGCAGTTCCAAGTGTTGACGGCTGTGTTGGAGACCCAATGTGAGTGCTGTGTTGTGAGTGTGATAGTGTGTGTGTGTGTGTTTGCGGAAACCATTGTGCATGACTGTACGTAAAAGTCAATGGGAGTTTGTGTGTGTTTCTTGTGTATGTGTGTGTCGGGACCACGTTTGTGAGTATGTTAGGGCAGTTCCAACTGTTGATGGCTATGCCGGGGACCCAGTGTGAGTGCTGTGTTGTGCGTGTGATAGTGTTTGTGTGTGTGGGTGTGAGTGTGTGTTTTGCTGGATACCATTGTGTATGTCTGTAAGAAAAAGTCGTAGGGTGTTTTTGTGTGTTTCTTCTGCATGTGTGTTTCGGGACGACGTTTGTGAATATGTTAAGGTAATTCCAAGTGTTCATGGCTCTGCTGGAGATCCAATGTGAGTGCTCTGTCGTGAGTGTGACTTTTGTGTGTGTGTGTGTGTGTGTGTGTTTGCAGGAAACCATTGTGTATGCCTGCAAGAAAAAGTCGATGGGTGTTTGTGTGTGTTATTTTTATATGTGTGTGTCAGGACCATGTTTGTGATTATGTTAAAGCAGTTCCAAGTGTTGACGGCTGTGTTGGAGACCCAGTGTGAGTGCTGTGTTGTGAGTGTGATAGTGTGTGTGTGTCTGTGTGTGTTTCAGAACCCCCTGTGTACGCCTGTAAGAAAAACTCAATGGGTGTTTGTGTGAGTTTCATGTGTATGTGTGTGTCGGGACCACGTATGTGAGTATGTTGTGGCAGTTCCAAGTGCCAGTGTGAATGCTGTGTTGTGAGTGTGGCAGTGTGTGTTTCTGTGTGTGTTTGTGTTGGCGGGAAAACATTGTGTATGCCTGTAAGGATAAGTCGATGGATGTTTGTGTGAGTTTCATGTGTATGTGTGTGTCGCAACCACATTTGTCAATATTTTAGGACAGTTCCAAGTGTTGATGGTTCTGTTGGATACCCATTGTGAGTGCTGTGTTGTAAGTGTGACTGTGTGTGTGTGTGTTCGCGGGAAACCGTTGTGTATGCCTGTAAGAAAAAGTCGATGGGTGTTTGTGTGTGTTTCTTGTGTATGTTTGTGTCGGTAAAACGTTTGTGAGTATGTTAGGGCAGTTCCAAGTGTTGATGGTTCTGCCGAGGCCCAGTGTGCGTACTGTGCTGTTAGTGTGACAGTGTGTGTGTGTGTGTGTGTGTGTGTGTGTTTGGGGAAACCCCACTCTGTCTGCCTGTAACAAAAAGTTGATGGGTGTTTGTGTGTGTTTCTTGTGTATGTGTGTGTCGGGACCACGTTTGTGTGTATGTTAGGGCAGATTCAAGTGCCAGTGTGAATGCTGTGTTGTGAGTGTGATAGTGTGTGTGTGTTTGCGGAAACCATTGTGCATGACTGTACGTAAAAGTCAATGGGAGTTTGTGTGTGTTTCTTGTGTATGTGTGTGTCGGGACCACGTTTGTGAGTATGTTAGGGCAGTTCCAACTGTTGATGGCTATGCCGGGGACCCAGTGTGAGTGCTGTGTTGTGCGTGTGATAGTGTTTGTGTGTGTGTGTGTGAGTGTGTGTTTTGCTCGGTACCATTGTGTATGTCTGTAAGAAAAATTCGTAGGATGTTTTTGTGTGTTTCTTCTGCATGTGTGTTTCGGGACCACGTTTGTGAATATGTTAAGGTAATTCCAAGTGTTGATGGCTCTGCTGGAGATCCAATGTGAGTGCTCTGTCGTGAGTGTGACTTTTGTGTGTGTGTGTGTGTGTGTGTGTTTGCAGGAAACCATTGTGTATGCCTGCAAGAAAAAGTCGATGGGTGTTTGTGTGTGTTATTTGTATATGTGTGTGTCAGGACCATGTTTGTGATTATGTTAAAGCAGTTCCAAGTGTTGACGGCTGTGTTGGAGACCCAGTGTGAGTGCTGTGTTGTGAGTGTGATAGTGTGTGTGTGTGTTTGCGGAAACCATTGTGCATGACTGTACGTAAAAGACAGTGTGAGTGTGATAGTGTGTGTGTGTGTGTTTTCAGGAAACCATTGTGTATGCCTGCAAGAAAAAGTCGATGGGTGTTTGTGTGTGTTATTTGTATATGTGTGTGTCAGGACCATGTTTGTGATTATGTTAAAGCAGTTCCAAGTGTTGACGGCTGTGTTGGAGACCCAATGTGAGTGCTGTGTTGTGAGTGTGATAGTGTGTGTGTGTGTGTGTTTGCGGAAACCATTGTGCATGACTGTACGTAAAAGTCAATGGGAGTTTGTGTGTGTTTCTTGTGTATGTGTGTGTCGGGACCACGTTTGTGAGTATGTTAGGGCAGTTCCAACTGTTGATGGCTATGCCGGGGCCCCAGTGTGAGTGCTGTGTTGTGCGTGTGATAGTGTTTGTGTGTGTGTGTGTGAGTGTGTGTTTTGCTGGATACCATTGTGTATGTCTGTAAGAAAAAGTCGTAGGGTGTTTTTGTGTGTTTCTTCTGCATGTGTGTTTCGGGACGACGTTTGTGAATATGTTAAGGTAATTCCAAGTGTTCATGGCTCTGCTGGAGATCCAATGTGAGTGCTCTGTCGTGAGTGTGACTTTTGTGTGTGTGTGTGTGTGTGTGTGTTTGCAGGAAACCATTGTGTATGCCTGCAAGAAAAAGTCGATGGGTGTTTGTGTGTGTTATTTGTATATGTGAGTGTCAGGACCATGTTTGTGATTATGTTAAAGCAGTTCCAAGTGTTGACGGCTGTGTTGGAGACCCAGTGTGAGTGCTGTGTTGTGAGTGTGATAGTGTGTTTGTGTCTGTGTGTGTTTCAGAACCCCCTGTGTACGCCTGTAAGAAAAACTCAATGGGTGTTTGTGTGTGTTTCTTGTGTATGTGTGTGTCGGGACCACGTATGTGAGTATGTTGTGGCAGTTCCAAGTGCCAGTGTGAATGCTGTGTTGTGAGTGTGGCAGTGTGTGTTTCTGTGTGTGTTTGTGTTGGCGGGAAAACATTGTGTATGCCTGTAAGAATAAGTCGATGGATGTTTGTGTGAGTTTCATGTGTATGTGTGTGTCGCAACCACATTTGTCAATATTTTAGGACAGTTCCAAGTGTTGATGGTTCTGTTGGATACCCATTGTGAGTGCTGTGTTGTAAGTGTGACTGTGTGTGTGTGTGTTCGCGGGAAACCGTTGTGTATGCCTGTAAGAAAAAGTCGATGGGTGTTTGTGTGTGTTTCTTGTGTATGTTTGTGTCGGTAAAACGTTTGTGAGTATGTTAGGGCAGTTCCGAGTGTTGATGGTTCTGCCGAGGCCCAGTGTGCGTACTGTGCTGTTAGTGTGACAGTGTGTGTGTGTGTGTGTGTGTGTGTGTGTGTGTTTGGGGAAACCCCACTCTGTCTGCCTGTAACAAAAAGTTGATGGGTGTTTGTGTGTGTTTCTTGTGTATGTGTGTGTCGGGACCACGTTTGTGTGTATGTTAGGGCAGATTCAAGTGCCAGTGTGAATGCTGTGTTGTGAGTGTGATAGTGTGTGTGTGTTTGCGGAAACCATTGTGCATGACTGTACGTAAAAGTCAATGGGAGTTTGTGTGTGTTTCTTGTGTATGTGTGTGTCGGGACCACGTTTGTGAGTATATTAGGGCAGTTCCAACTGTTGATGGCTATGCCGGGGACCCAGTGTGAGTGCTGTGTTGTGCGTGTGATAGTGTTTGTGTGTGTGTGTGTGTGAGTGTGTGTTTTGCTGGATACCATTGTGTATGTCTGTAAGAAAAATTCGTAGGATGTTTTTGTGTGTTTCTTCTGCATGTGTGTTTCGGGACCACGTTTGTGAATATGTTAAGGTAATTCCAAGTGTTGATGGCTCTGCTGGAGATCCAATGTGAGTGCTCTGTCGTGAGTGTGACTTTTGTGTGTGTGTGTGTGTGTGTTTGCAGGAAACCATTGTGTATGCCTGCAAGAAAAAGTCGATGGGTGTTTGTGTGTGTTATTTGTATATGTGTGTGTCAGGACCATGTTTGTGATTAGGTTAAAGCAGTTCCAAGTGTTGACGGCTGTGTTGGAGACCCAGTGTGAGTGCTGTGTTGTGAGTGTGATAGTGTGTGTGTGTGTGTTTGCGGAAACCATTGTGCATGACTGTACGTAAAAGATAGTGTGAGTGTGATAGTGTGTGTGTGTGTGTTTTCAGGAAACCATTGTGTATGCCTGCAAGAAAAAGTCGATGGGTGTTTGTGTGTGTTATTTGTATATGTGTGTGTCAGGACCATGTTTGTGATTATGTTAAAGCAGTTCCAAGTGTTGACGGCTGTGTTGGAGACCCAATGTGAGTGCTGTGTTGTGAGTGTGATAGTGTGTGTGTGTGTGTGTTTGCGGAAACCATTGTGCATGACTGTACGTAAAAGTCCATGGGAGTTTGTGTGTGTTTCTTGTGTATGTGTGTGTCGGGACCACGTTTGTGAGTATGTTAGGGCAGTTCCAACTGTTGATGGCTATGCCGGGGACCCAGTGTGAGTGCTGTGTTGTGCGTGTGATAGTGTTTGTGTGTGTGTGTGTGAGTGTGTGTTTTGCTGGATACCATTGTGTATGTCTGTAAGAAAAAGTCGTAGGGTGTTTTTGTGTGTTTCTTCTGCATGTGTGTTTCGGGACGACGTTTGTGAATATGTTAAGGTAATTCCAAGTGTTCATGGCTCTGCTGGAGATCCAATGTGAGTGCTCTGTCGTGAGTGTGACTTTTGTGTGTGTGTGTGTGTGTGTGTGTTTGCAGGAAACCATTGTGTATGCCTGCAAGAAAAAGTCGATGGGTGTTTGTGTGTGTTATTTGTATATGTGAGTGTCAGGACCATGTTTGTGATTATGTTAAAGCAGTTCCAAGTGTTGACGGCTGTGTTGGAGACCCAGTGTGAGTGCTGTGTTGTGAGTGTGATAGTGTGTGTGTGTCTGTGTGTGTTTCAGAACGCCCTGTGTACGCCTGTAAGAAAAACTCAATGGGTGTTTGTGTGTGTTTCTTGTGTATGTGTGTGTCGGGACCACGTATGTGAGTATGTTGTGGCAGTTCCAAGTGCCAGTGTGAATGCTGTGTTGTGAGTGTGGCAGTGTGTGTTTCTGTGTGTGTTTGTGTTGGCGGGAAAACATTGTGTATGCCTGTAAGAATAAGTCGATGGATGTTTGTGTGAGTTTCATGTGTATGTGTGTGTCGCAACCACATTTGTCAATATTTTAGGACAGTTCCAAGTGTTGATGGTTCTGTTGGATACCCATTGTGAGTGCTGTGTTGTAAGTGTGACTGTGTGTGTGTGTGTTCGCGGGAAACCGTTGTGTATGCCTGTAAGAAAAAGTCGATGGGTGTTTGTGTGTGTTTCTTGTGTATGTTTGTGTCGGTAAAACGTTTGTGAGTATGTTAGGGCAGTTCCGAGTGTTGATGGTTCTGCCGAGGCCCAGTGTGCGTACTGTGCTGTTAGTGTGACAGTGTGTGTGTGTGTGTGTGTGTGTTTGGGGAAACCCCACTCTGTCTGCCTGTAACAAAAAGTTGATGGGTGTTTGTGTGTGTTTCTTGTGTATGTGTGTGTCGGGACCACGTTTGTGTGTATGTTAGGGCAGATTCAAGTGCCAGTGTGAATGCTGTGTTGTGAGTGTGATAGTGTGTGTGTGTTTGCGGAAACCATTGTGCATGACTGTACGTAAAAGTCAATGGGAGTTTGTGTGTGTTTCTTGTGTATGTGTGTGTCGGGACCACGTTTGTGAGTATATTAGGGCAGTTCCAACTGTTGATGGCTATGCCGGGGACCCAGTGTGAGTGCTGTGTTGTGCGTGTGATAGTGTTTGTGTGTGTGTGTGTGTGAGTGTGTGTTTTGCTGGATACCATTGTGTATGTCTGTAAGAAAAATTCGTAGGATGTTTTTGTGTGTTTCTTCTGCATGTGTGTTTCGGGACCACGTTTGTGAATATGTTAAGGTAATTCCAAGTGTTGATGGCTCTGCTGGAGATCCAATGTGAGTGCTCTGTCGTGAGTGTGACTTTTGTGTGTGTGTGTGTGTGTTTGCAGGAAACCATTGTGTATGCCTGCAAGAAAAAGTCGATGGGTGTTTGTGTGTGTTATTTGTATATGTGTGTTTCAGGACCATGTTTGTGATTATGTTAAAGCAGTTCCAAGTGTTGACGGCTGTGTTGGAGACCCAGTGTGAGTGCTGTGTTGTGAGTGTGATAGTGTGTGTGTGTGTTTGCGGAAACCATTGTGCATGACTGTACGTAAAAGATAGTGTGAGTGTGATAGTGTGTGTGTGTGTGTTTTCAGGAAACCATTGTGTATGCCTGCAAGAAAAAGTCGATGGGTGTTTGTGTGTGTTATTTGTATATGTGTGTGTCAGGACCATGTTTGTGATTATGTTAAAGCAGTTCCAAGTGTTGACGGCTGTGTTGGAGACCCAATGTGAGTGCTGTGTTGTGAGTGTGATAGTGTGTGTGTGTGTGTTTGCGGAAACCATTGTGCATGACTGTACGTAAAAGTCAATGGGAGTTTGTGTGTGTTTCTTGTGTATGTGTGTGTCGCGACCACGTTTGTGAGTATGTTAGGGCAGTTCCAACTGTTGATGGCTATGCCGGGGACCCAGTGTGAGTGCTGTGTTGTGCGTGTGATAGTGTTTGTGTGTGTGTGTGTGAGTGTGTGTTTTGCTGGATACCATTGTGTATGTCTGTAAGAAAAAGTCGTAGGGTGTTTGTGTGTGTTATTTGTATATGTGTGTGTCAGGACCATGTTTGTGATTATGTTAAAGCAGTTCCAAGTGTTGACGGCTGTGTTGTAGACCCAGTGTGAGTGCTGTGTTGTGAGTGTGATAGTGTGTGTGTGTGTGTTTGCGGAAACCATTGTGCATGACTGTACGTAAAAGACAGTGTGAGTGTGATAGTGTGTGTGTGTGTGTTTTCAGGAAACCATTGTGTATGCCTGCAAGAAAAAGTCGATGGGTGTTTGTGTGTGTTATTTGTATATGTGTGTGTCAGGACCATGTTTGTGATTATGTTAAAGCAGTTCCAAGTGTTGACGGCTGTGTTGGAGACCCAATGTGAGTGCTGTGTTGTGAGTGTGATAGTGTGTGTGTGTGTGTGTTTGCGGAAACCATTGTGCATGACTGTACGTAAAAGTCAATGGGAGTTTGTGTGTGTTTCTTGTGTATGTGTGTGTCGGGACCACGTTTGTGAGTATGTTAGGGCAGTTCCAACTGTTGATGGCTATGCCGGGGCCCCAGTGTGAGTGCTGTGTTGTGCGTGTGATAGTGTTTGTGTGTGTGTGTGTGAGTGTGTGTTTTGCTGGATACCATTGTGTATGTCTGTAAGAAAAAGTCGTAGGGTGTTTTTGTGTGTTTCTTCTGCATGTGTGTTTCGGGACGACGTTTGTGAATATGTTAAGGTAATTCCAAGTGTTCATGGCTCTGCTGGAGATCCAATGTGAGTGCTCTGTCGTGAGTGTGACTTTTGTGTGTGTGTGTGTGTGTGTGTGTGTTTGCAGGAAACCATTGTGTATGCCTGCAAGAAAAAGTCGATGGGTGTTTGTGTGTGTTATTTGTATATGTGAGTGTCAGGACCATGTTTGTGATTATGTTAAAGCAGTTCCAAGTGTTGACGGCTGTGTTGGAGACCCAGTGTGAGTGCTGTGTTGTGAGTGTGATAGTGTGTGTGTGTCTGTGTGTGTTTCAGAACGCCCTGTGTACGCCTGTAAGAAAAACTCAATGGGTGTTGGTGTGTGTTTCTTGTGTATGTGTGTGTCGGGACCACGTATGTGAGTATGTTGTGGCAGTTCCAAGTGCCAGTGTGAATGCTGTGTTGTGAGTGTGGCAGTGTGTGTTTCTGTGTGTGTTTGTGTTGGCGGGAAAACATTGTGTATGCCTGTAAGAATAAGTCGATGGATGTTTGTGTGAGTTTCATGTGTATGTGTGTGTCGCAACCACATTTGTCAATATTTTAGGACAGTTCCAAGTGTTGATGGTTCTGTTGGATACCCATTGTGAGTGCTGTGTTGTAAGTGTGACTGTGTGTGTGTGTGTTCGCGGGAAACCGTTGTGTATGCCTGTAAGAAAAAGTCGATGGGTGTTTGTGTGTGTTTCTTGTGTATGTTTGTGTCGGTAAAACGTTTGTGAGTATGTTAGGGCAGTTCCGAGTGTTGATGGTTCTGCCGAGGCCCAGTGTGCGTACTGTGCTGTTAGTGTGACAGTGTGTGTGTGTGTGTGTGTGTGTTTGGGGAAACCCCACTCTGTCTGCCTGTAACAAAAAGTTGATGGGTGTTTGTGTGTGTTTCTTGTGTATGTGTGTGTCGGGACCACGTTTGTGTGTATGTTAGGGCAGATTCAAGTGCCAGTGTGAATGCTGTGTTGTGAGTGTGATAGTGTGTGTGTGTTTGCGGAAACCATTGTGCATGACTGTACGTAAAAGTCAATGGGAGTTTGTGTGTGTTTCTTGTGTATGTGTGTGTCGGGACCATGTTTGTGAGTATGTTAGGGCAGTTCCAACTGTTGATGGCTATGCCGGGGACCCAGTGTGAGTGCTGTGTTGTGCGTGTGATAGTGTTTGTGTGTGTGTGTGTGAGTGTGTGTTTTGCTGGGTACCATTGTGTATGTCTGTAAGAAAAATTCGTAGGATGTTTTTGTGTGTTTCTTCTGCATGTGTGTTTCGGGACCACGTTTGTGAATATGTTAAGGTAATTCCAAGTGTTGATGGCTCTGCTGGAGATCCAATGTGAGTGCTCTGTCGTGAGTTTGACTTTTGTGTGTGTGTGTGTGTGTGTGTTTCCAGGAAACCATTGTGTATGCCTGCAAGAAAAAGTCGATGGGTGTTTGTGTGTGTTATTTGTATATGTGTGTGTCAGGACCATGTTTGTGATTAGGTTAAAGCAGTTCCAAGTGTTGACGGCTGTGTTGGAGACCCAGTGTGAGTGCTGTGTTGTGAGTGTGATAGTGTGTGTGTGTGTGTTTGCGGAAACCATTGTGCATGACTGTACGTAAAAGATAGTGTGAGTGTGATAGTGTGTGTGTGTGTGTTTTCAGGAAACCATTGTGTATGCCTGCAAGAAAAAGTCGATGGGTGTTTGTGTGTGTTATTTGTATATGTGTGTGTCAGGACCATGTTTGTGATTATGTTAAAGCAGTTCCAAGTGTTGACGGCTGTGTTGGAGACCCAATGTGAGTGCTGTGTTGTGAGTGTGATAGTGTGTGTGTGTGTGTTTGCGGAAACCATTGTGCATGACTGTACGTAAAAGTCAATGGGAGTTTGTGTGTGTTTCTTGTGTATGTGTGTGTCGGGACCACGTTTGTGAGTATGTTAGGGCAGTTCCAACTGTTGATGGCTATGCCGGGGACCCAGTGTGAGTGCTGTGTTGTGCGTGTGATAGTGTTTGTGTGTGTGTGTGTGAGTGTGTGTTTTGCTGGATACCATTGTGTATGTCTGTAAGAAAAAGTCGTAGGGTGTTTTTGTGTGTTTCTTCTGCATGTGTGTTTCGGGACGACGTTTGTGAATATGTTAAGGTAATTCCAAGTGTTCATGGCTCTGCTGGAGATCCAATGTGAGTGCTCTGTCGTGAGTGTGACTTTTGTGTGTGTGTGTGTGTGTGTGTGTTTGCAGGAAACCATTGTGTATGCCTGCAAGAAAAAGTCGATGGGTGTTTGTGTGTGTTATTTGTATATGTGAGTGTCAGGACCATGTTTGTGATTATGTTAAAGCAGTTCCAAGTGTTGACGGCTGTGTTGGAGACCCAGTGTGAGTGCTGTGTTGTGAGTGTGATAGTGTGTGTGTGTCTGTGTGTGTTTCAGAACGCCCTGTGTACGCCTGTAAGAAAAACTCAATGGGTGTTTGTGTGTGTTTCTTGTGTATGTGTGTGTCGGGACCACGTATGTGAGTATGTTGTGGCAGTTCCAAGTGCCAGTGTGAATGCTGTGTTGTGAGTGTGGCAGTGTGTGTTTCTGTGTGTGTTTGTGTTGGCGGGAAAACATTGTGTATGCCTGTAAGAATAAGTCGATGGATGTTTGTGTGAGTTTCATGTGTATGTGTGTGTCGCAACCACATTTGTCAATATTTTAGGACAGTTCCAAGTGTTGATGGTTCTGTTGGATACCCATTGTGAGTGCTGTGTTGTAAGTGTGACT
The DNA here is from genome assembly GCF_023065955.2 of Ursus arctos. Classification (NCBI taxonomy): domain Eukaryota; kingdom Metazoa; phylum Chordata; class Mammalia; order Carnivora; family Ursidae; genus Ursus; species Ursus arctos. Next base: position 2,144,619 of record NC_079874.1, read on the forward strand.
GTGTGTGTGTGTGTTCGCGGGAAACCGTTGTGTATGCCTGTAAGAAAAAGTCGATGGGTGTTTGTGTGTGTTTCTTGTGTATGTTTGTGTCGGTAAAACGTTTGTGAGTATGTTAGGGCAGTTCCGAGTGTTGATGGTTCTGCCGAGGCCCAGTGTGCGTACTGTGCTGTTAGTGTGACAGTGTGTGTGTGTGTGTGTGTGTGTGTTTGGGGAAACCCCACTCTGTCTGCCTGTAACAAAAAGTTGATGGGTGTTTGTGTGTGTTTCTTGTGTATGTGTGTGTCGGGACCACGTTTGTGTGTATGTTAGGGCAGATTCAAGTGCCAGTGTGAATGCTGTGTTGTGAGTGTGATAGTGTGTGTGTGTTTGCGGAAACCATTGTGCATGACTGTACGTAAAAGTCAATGGGAGTTTGTGTGTGTTTCTTGTGTATGTGTGTGTCGGGACCACGTTTGTGAGTATATTAGGGCAGTTCCAACTGTTGATGGCTATGCCGGGGACCCAGTGTGAGTGCTGTGTTGTGCGTGTGATAGTGTTTGTGTGTGTGTGTGTGTGAGTGTGTGTTTTGCTGGATACCATTGTGTATGTCTGTAAGAAAAATTCGTAGGATGTTTTTGTGTGTTTCTTCTGCATGTGTGTTTCGGGACCACGTTTGTGAATATGTTAAGGTAATTCCAAGTGTTGATGGCTCTGCTGGAGATCCAATGTGAGTGCTCTGTCGTGAGTGTGACTTTTGTGTGTGTGTGTGTGTGTTTGCAGGAAACCATTGTGTATGCCTGCAAGAAAAAGTCGATGGGTGTTTGTGTGTGTTATTTGTATATGTGTGTGTCAGGACCATGTTTGTGATTATGTTAAAGCAGTTCCAAGTGTTGACGGCTGTGTTGGAGACCCAGTGTGAGTGCTGTGTTGTGAGTGTGATAGTGTGTGTGTGTGTTTGCGGAAACCATTGTGCATGACTGTACGTAAAAGATAGTGTGAGTGTGATAGTGTGTGTGTGTGTGTTTTCAGGAAACCATTGTGTATGCCTGCAAGAAAAAGTCGATGGGTGTTTGTGTGTGTTATTTGTATATGTGTGTGTCAGGACCATGTTTGTGATTATGTTAAAGCAGTTCCAAGTGTTGACGGCTGTGTTGGAGACCCAATGTGAGTGCTGTGTTGTGAGTGTGATAGTGTGTGTGTGTGTGTTTGCGGAAACCATTGTGCATGACTGTACGTAAAAGTCAATGGGAGTTTGTGTGTGTTTCTTGTGTATGTGTGTGTCGCGACCACGTTTGTGAGTATGTTAGGGCAGTTCCAACTGTTGATGGCTATGCCGGGGACCCAGTGTGAGTGCTGTGTTGTGCGTGTGATAGTGTTTGTGTGTGTGTGTGTGAGTGTGTGTTTTGCTGGATACCATTGTGTATGTCTGTAAGAAAAAGTCGTAGGGTGTTTGTGTGTGTTATTTGTATATGTGTGTGTCAGGACCATGTTTGTGATTATGTTAAAGCAGTTCCAAGTGTTGACGGCTGTGTTGGAGACCCAGTGTGAGTGCTGTGTTGTGAGTGTGATAGTGTGTGTGTGTGTGTTTGCGGAAACCATTGTGCATGACTGTACGTAAAAGACAGTGTGAGTGTGATAGTGTGTGTGTGTGTGTTTTCAGGAAACCATTGTGTATGCCTGCAAGAAAAAGTCGATGGGTGTTTGTGTGTGTTATTTGTATATGTGTGTGTCAGGACCATGTTTGTGATTATGTTAAAGCAGTTCCAAGTGTTGACGGCTGTGTTGGAGACCCAATGTGAGTGCTGTGTTGTGAGTGTGATAGTGTGTGTGTGTGTGTTTGCGGAAACCATTGTGCATGACTGTACGTAAAAGTCAATGGGAGTTTGTGTGTGTTTCTTGTGTATGTGTGTGTCGCGACCACGTTTGTGAGTATGTTAGGGCAGTTCCAACTGTTGATGGCTATGCCGGGGACCCAGTGTGAGTGCTGTGTTGTGCGTGTGATAGTGTTTGTGTGTGTGTGTGTGAGTGTGTGTTTTGCTGGATACCATTGTGTATGTCTGTAAGAAAAAGTCGTAGGGTGTTTGTGTGTGTTATTTGTATATGTGTGTGTCAGGACCATGTTTGTGATTATGTTAAAGCAGTTCCAAGTGTTGACGGCTGTGTTGGAGACCCAGTGTGAGTGCTGTGTTGTGAGTGTGATAGTGTGTGTGTGTGTGTTTGCGGAAACCATTGTGCATGACTGTACGTAAAAGACAGTGTGAGTGTGATAGTGTGTGTGTGTGTGTTTTCAGGAAACCATTGTGTATGCCTGCAAGAAAAAGTCGATGGGTGTTTGTGTGTGTTATTTGTATATGTGTGTGTCAGGACCATGTTTGTGATTATGTTAAAGCAGTTCCAAGTGTTGACGGCTGTGTTGGAGACCCAATGTGAGTGCTGTGTTGTGAGTGTGATAGTGTGTGTGTGTGTGTGTTTGCGGAAACCATTGTGCATGACTGTACGTAAAAGTCAATGGGAGTTTGTGTGTGTTTCTTGTGTATGTGTGTGTCGGGACCACGTTTGTGAGTATGTTAGGGCAGTTCCAACTGTTGATGGCTATGCCGGGGCCCCAGTGTGAGTGCTGTGTTGTGCGTGTGATAGTGTTTGTGTGTGTGTGTGTGAGTGTGTGTTTTGCTGGATACCATTGTGTATGTCTGTAAGAAAAAGTCGTAGGGTGTTTTTGTGTGTTTCTTCTGCATGTGTGTTTCGGGACGACGTTTGTGAATATGTTAAGGTAATTCCAAGTGTTCATGGCTCTGCTGGAGATCCAATGTGAGTGCTCTGTCGTGAGTGTGACTTTTGTGTGTGTGTGTGTGTGTGTGTGTTTGCAGGAAACCATTGTGTATGCCTGCAAGAAAAAGTCGATGGGTGTTTGTGTGTGTTATTTGTATATGTGAGTGTCAGGACCATGTTTGTGATTATGTTAAAGCAGTTCCAAGTGTTGACGGCTGTGTTGGAGACCCAGTGTGAGTGCTGTGTTGTGAGTGTGATAGTGTGTTTGTGTCTGTGTGTGTTTCAGAACCCCCTGTGTACGCCTGTAAGAAAAACTCAATGGGTGTTTGTGTGTGTTTCTTGTGTATGTGTGTGTCGGGACCACGTATGTGAGTATGTTGTGGCAGTTCCAAGTGCCAGTGTGAATGCTGTGTTGTGAGTGTGGCAGTGTGTGTTTCTGTGTGTGTTTGTGTTGGCGGGAAAACATTGTGTATGCCTGTAAGAATAAGTCGATGGATGTTTGTGTGAGTTTCATGTGTATGTGTGTGTCGCAACCACATTTGTCAATATTTTAGGACAGTTCCAAGTGTTGATGGTTCTGTTGGATACCCATTGTGAGTGCTGTGTTGTAAGTGTGACTGTGTGTGTGTGTGTTCGCGGGAAACCGTTGTGTATGCCTGTAAGAAAAAGTCGATGGGTGTTTGTGTGTGTTTCTTGTGTATGTTTGTGTCGGTAAAACGTTTGTGAGTATGTTAGGGCAGTTCCAAGTGTTGATGGTTCTGCCGAGGCCCAGTGTGCGTACTGTGCTGTTAGTGTCACAGTGTGTGTGTGTGTGTGTGTGTGTGTTTGGGGAAACCCCACTCTGTCTGCCTGTAACAAAAAGTTGATGGGTGTTTGTGTGTGTTTCTTGTGTATGTGTGTGTCGGGACCACGTTTGTGTGTATGTTAGGGCAGATTCAAGTGCCAGTGTGAATGCTGTGTTGTGAGTGTGATAGTGTGTGTGTGTTTGCGGAAACCATTGTGCATGACTGTACGTAAAAGTCCATGGGAGTTTGTGTGTGTTTCTTGTGTATGTGTGTGTCGGGACCACGTTTGTGAGTATGTTAGGGCAGTTCCAACTGTTGATGGCTATGCCGGGGACCCAGTGTGAGTGCTGTGTTGTGCGTGTGATAGTGTTTGTGTGTGTGTGTGTGAGTGTGTGTTTTGCTGGATACCATTGTGTATGTCTGTAAGAAAAAGTCGTAGGGTGTTTTTGTGTGTTTCTTCTGCATGTGTGTTTCGGGACGACGTTTGTGAATATGTTAAGGTAATTCCAAGTGTTCATGGCTCTGCTGGAGATCCAATGTGAGTGCTCTGTCGTGAGTGTGACTTTTGTGTGTGTGTGTGTGTGTGTGTGTTTGCAGGAAACCATTGTGTATGCCTGCAAGAAAAAGTCGATGGGTGTTTGTGTGTGTTATTTGTATATGTGAGTGTCAGGACCATGTTTGTGATTATGTTAAAGCAGTTCCAAGTGTTGACGGCTGTGTTGGAGACCCAGTGTGAGTGCTGTGTTGTGAGTGTGATAGTGTGTGTGTGTCTGTGTGTGTTTCAGAACGCCCTGTGTACGCCTGTAAGAAAAACTCAATGGGTGTTTGTGTGTGTTTCTTGTGTATGTGTGTGTCGGGACCACGTATGTGAGTATGTTGTGGCAGTTCCAAGTGCCAGTGTGAATGCTGTGTTGTGAGTGTGGCAGTGTGTGTTTCTGTGTGTGTTTGTGTTGGCGGGAAAACATTGTGTATGCCTGTAAGAATAAGTCGATGGATGTTTGTGTGAGTTTCATGTGTATGTGTGTGTCGCAACCACATTTGTCAATATTTTAGGACAGTTCCAAGTGTTGATGGTTCTGTTGGATACCCATTGTGAGTGCTGTGTTGTAAGTGTGACTGTGTGTGTGTGTGTTCGCGGGAAACCGTTGTGTATGCCTGTAAGAAAAAGTCGATGGGTGTTTGTGTGTGTTTCTTGTGTATGTTTGTGTCGGTAAAACGTTTGTGAGTATGTTAGGGCAGTTCCGAGTGTTGATGGTTCTGCCGAGGCCCAGTGTGCGTACTGTGCTGTTAGTGTGACAGTGTGTGTGTGTGTGTGTGTGTGTGTTTGGGGAAACCCCACTCTGTCTGCCTGTAACAAAAAGTTGATGGGTGTTTGTGTGTGTTTCTTGTGTATGTGTGTGTCGGGACCACGTTTGTGTGTATGTTAGGGCAGATTCAAGTGCCAGTGTGAATGCTGTGTTGTGAGTGTGATAGTGTGTGTGTGTTTGCGGAAACCATTGTGCATGACTGTACGTAAAAGTCAATGGGAGTTTGTGTGTGTTTCTTGTGTATGTGTGTGTCGGGACCATGTTTGTGAGTATGTTAGGGCAGTTCCAACTGTTGATGGCTATGCCGGGGACCCAGTGTGAGTGCTGTGTTGTGCGTGTGATAGTGTTTGTGTGTGTGTGTGTGAGTGTGTGTTTTGCTGGGTACCATTGTGTATGTCTGTAAGAAAAATTCGTAGGATGTTTTTGTGTGTTTCTTCTGCATGTGTGTTTCGGGACCACGTTTGTGAATATGTTAAGGTAATTCCAAGTGTTGATGGCTCTGCTGGAGATCCAATGTGAGTGCTCTGTCGTGAGTTTGACTTTTGTGTGTGTGTGTGTGTGTGTTTCCAGGAAACCATTGTGTATGCCTGCAAGAAAAAGTCGATGGGTGTTTGTGTGTGTTATTTGTATATGTGTGTGTCAGGACCATGTTTGTGATTAGGTTAAAGCAGTTCCAAGTGTTGACGGCTGTGTTGGAGACCCAGTGTGAGTGCTGTGTTGTGAGTGTGATAGTGTGTGTGTGTGTTTGCGGAAACCATTGTGCATGACTGTACGTAAAAGATAGTGTGAGTGTGATAGTGTGTGTGTGTGTGTTTTCAGGAAACCATTGTGTATGCCTGCAAGAAAAAGTCGATGGGTGTTTGTGTGTGTTATTTGTATATGTGTGTGTCAGGACCATGTTTGTGATTATGTTAAAGCAGTTCCAAGTGTTGACGGCTGTGTTGGAGACCCAATGTGAGTGCTGTGTTGTGAGTGTGATAGTGTGTGTGTGTGTGTTTGCGGAAACCATTGTGCATGACTGTACGTAAAAGTCCATGGGAGTTTGTGTGTGTTTCTTGTGTATGTGTGTGTCGGGACCACGTTTGTGAGTATGTTAGGGCAGTTCCAACTGTTGATGGCTATGCCGGGGACCCAGTGTGAGTGCTGTGTTGTGCGTGTGATAGTGTTTGTGTGTGTGTGTGTGAGTGTGTGTTTTGCTGGATACCATTGTGTATGTCTGTAAGAAAAAGTCGTAGGGTGTTTTTGTGTGTTTCTTCTGCATGTGTGTTTCGGGACGACGTTTGTGAATATGTTAAGGTAATTCCAAGTGTTCATGGCTCTGCTGGAGATCCAATGTGAGTGCTCTGTCGTGAGTGTGACTTTTGTGTGTGTGTGTGTGTGTTTGCAGGAAACCATTGTGTATGCCTGCAAGAAAAAGTCGATGGGTGTTTGTGTGTGTTATTTGTATATGTGAGTGTCAGGACCATGTTTGTGATTATGTTAAAGCAGTTCCAAGTGTTGACGGCTGTGTTGGAGACCCAGTGTGAGTGCTGTGTTGTGAGTGTGATAGTGTGTGTGTGTCTGTGTGTGTTTCAGAACGCCCTGTGTACGCCTGTAAGAAAAACTCAATGGGTGTTTGTGTGTGTTTCTTGTGTATGTGTGTGTCGGGACCACGTATGTGAGTATGTTGTGGCAGTTCCAAGTGCCAGTGTGAATGCTGTGTTGTGAGTGTGGCAGTGTGTGTTTCTGTGTGTGTTTGTGTTGGCGGGAAAACATTGTGTATGCCTGTAAGAATAAGTCGATGGATGTTTGTGTGAGTTTCATGTGTATGTGTGTGTCGCAACCACATTTGTCAATATTTTAGGACAGTTCCAAGTGTTGATGGTTCTGTTGGATACCCATTGTGAGTGCTGTGTTGTAAGTGTGACTGTGTGTGTGTGTGTTCGCGGGAAACCGTTGTGTATGCCTGTAAGAAAAAGTCGATGGGTGTTTGTGTGTGTTTCTTGTGTATGTTTGTGTCGGTAAAACGTTTGTGAGTATGTTAGGGCAGTTCCGAGTGTTGATGGTTCTGCCGAGGCCCAGTGTGCGTACTGTGCTGTTAGTGTGACAGTGTGTGTGTGTGTGTGTGTGTGTGTTTGGGGAAACCCCACTCTGTCTGCCTGTAACAAAAAGTTGATGGGTGTTTGTGTGTGTTTCTTGTGTATGTGTGTGTCGGGACCACGTTTGTGTGTATGTTAGGGCAGATTCAAGTGCCAGTGTGAATGCTGTGTTGTGAGTGTGATAGTGTGTGTGTGTTTGCGGAAACCATTGTGCATGACTGTACGTAAAAGTCAATGGGAGTTTGTGTGTGTTTCTTGTGTATGTGTGTGTCGGGACCACGTTTGTGAGTATATTAGGGCAGTTCCAACTGTTGATGGCTATGCCGGGGACCCAGTGTGAGTGCTGTGTTGTGCGTGTGATAGTGTTTGTGTGTGTGTGTGTGTGAGTGTGTGTTTTGCTGGATACCATTGTGTATGTCTGTAAGAAAAATTCGTAGGATGTTTTTGTGTGTTTCTTCTGCATGTGTGTTTCGGGACCACGTTTGTGAATATGTTAAGGTAATTCCAAGTGTTGATGGCTCTGCTGGAGATCCAATGTGAGTGCTCTGTCGTGAGTGTGACTTTTGTGTGTGTGTGTGTGTGTTTGCAGGAAACCATTGTGTATGCCTGCAAGAAAAAGTCGATGGGTGTTTGTGTGTGTTATTTGTATATGTGTGTGTCAGGACCATGTTTGTGATTATGTTAAAGCAGTTCCAAGTGTTGACGGCTGTGTTGGAGACCCAGTGTGAGTGCTGTGTTGTGAGTGTGATAGTGTGTGTGTGTGTTTGCGGAAACCATTGTGCATGACTGTACGTAAAAGATAGTGTGAGTGTGATAGTGTGTGTGTGTGTGTTTTCAGGAAACCATTGTGTATGCCTGCAAGAAAAAGTCGATGGGTGTTTGTGTGTGTTATTTGTATATGTGTGTGTCAGGACCATGTTTGTGATTATGTTAAAGCAGTTCCAAGTGTTGACGGCTGTGTTGGAGACCCAATGTGAGTGCTGTGTTGTGAGTGTGATAGTGTGTGTGTGTGTGTTTGCGGAAACCATTGTGCATGACTGTACGTAAAAGTCAATGGGAGTTTGTGTGTGTTTCTTGTGTATGTGTGTGTCGCGACCACGTTTGTGAGTATGTTAGGGCAGTTCCAACTGTTGATGGCTATGCCGGGGACCCAGTGTGAGTGCTGTGTTGTGCGTGTGATAGTGTTTGTGTGTGTGTGTGTGAGTGTGTGTTTTGCTGGATACCATTGTGTATGTCTGTAAGAAAAAGTCGTAGGGTGTTTGTGTGTGTTATTTGTATATGTGTGTGTCAGGACCATGTTTGTGATTATGTTAAAGCAGTTCCAAGTGTTGACGGCTGTGTTGTAGACCCAGTGTGAGTGCTGTGTTGTGAGTGTGATAGTGTGTGTGTGTGTGTTTGCGGAAACCATTGTGCATGACTGTACGTAAAAGACAGTGTGAGTGTGATAGTGTGTGTGTGTGTGTTTTCAGGAAACCATTGTGTATGCCTGCAAGAAAAAGTCGATGGGTGTTTGTGTGTGTTATTTGTATATGTGTGTGTCAGGACCATGTTTGTGATTATGTTAAAGCAGTTCCAAGTGTTGACGGCTGTGTTGGAGACCCAATGTGAGTGCTGTGTTGTGAGTGTGATAGTGTGTGTGTGTGTGTGTTTGCGGAAACCATTGTGCATGACTGTACGTAAAAGTCAATGGGAGTTTGTGTGTGTTTCTTGTGTATGTGTGTGTCGGGACCACGTTTGTGAGTATGTTAGGGCAGTTCCAACTGTTGATGGCTATGCCGGGGCCCCAGTGTGAGTGCTGTGTTGTGCGTGTGATAGTGTTTGTGTGTGTGTGTGTGAGTGTGTGTTTTGCTGGATACCATTGTGTATGTCTGTAAGAAAAAGTCGTAGGGTGTTTTTGTGTGTTTCTTCTGCATGTGTGTTTCGGGACGACGTTTGTGAATATGTTAAGGTAATTCCAAGTGTTCATGGCTCTGCTGGAGATCCAATGTGAGTGCTCTGTCGTGAGTGTGACTTTTGTGTGTGTGTGTGTGTGTGTGTGTTTGCAGGAAACCATTGTGTATGCCTGCAAGAAAAAGTCGATGGGTGTTTGTGTGTGTTATTTGTATATGTGAGTGTCAGGACCATGTTTGTGATTATGTTAAAGCAGTTCCAAGTGTTGACGGCTGTGTTGGAGACCCAGTGTGAGTGCTGTGTTGTGAGTGTGATAGTGTGTTTGTGTCTGTGTGTGTTTCAGAACCCCCTGTGTACGCCTGTAAGAAAAACTCAATGGGTGTTTGTGTGTGTTTCTTGTGTATGTGTGTGTCGGGACCACGTATGTGAGTATGTTGTGGCAGTTCCAAGTGCCAGTGTGAATGCTGTGTTGTGAGTGTGGCAGTGTGTGTTTCTGTGTGTGTTTGTGTTGGCGGGAAAACATTGTGTATGCCTGTAAGAATAAGTCGATGGATGTTTGTGTGAGTTTCATGTGTATGTGTGTGTCGCAACCACATTTGTCAATATTTTAGGACAGTTCCAAGTGTTGATGGTTCTGTTGGATACCCATTGTGAGTGCTGTGTTGTAAGTGTGACTGTGTGTGTGTGTGTTCGCGGGAAACCGTTGTGTATGCCTGTAAGAAAAAGTCGATGGGTGTTTGTGTGTGTTTCTTGTGTATGTTTGTGTCGGTAAAACGTTTGTGAGTATGTTAGGGCAGTTCCGAGTGTTGATGGTTCTGCCGAGGCCCAGTGTGCGTACTGTGCTGTTAGTGTGACAGTGTGTGTGTGTGTGTGTGTGTGTTTGGGGAAACCCCACTCTGTCTGCCTGTAACAAAAAGTTGATGGGTGTTTGTGTGTGTTTCTTGTGTATGTGTGTGTCGGGACCACGTTTGTGTGTATGTTAGGGCAGATTCAAGTGCCAGTGTGAATGCTGTGTTGTGAGTGTGATAGTGTGTGTGTGTTTGCGGAAACCATTGTGCATGACTGTACGTAAAAGTCAATGGGAGTTTGTGTGTGTTTCTTGTGTATGTGTGTTTCGGGACCATGTTTGTGAGTATGTTAGGGCAGTTCCAACTGTTGATGGCTATGCCGGGGACCCAGTGTGAGTGCTGTGTTGTGCGTGTGATAGTGTTTGTGTGTGTGTGTGTGAGTGTGTGTTTTGCTGGGTACCATTGTGTATGTCTGTAAGAAAAATTCGTAGGATGTTTTTGTGTGTTTCTTCTGCATGTGTGTTTCGGGACCACGTTTGTGAATATGTTAAGGTAATTCCAAGTGTTGATGGCTCTGCTGGAGATCCAATGTGAGTGCTCTGTCGTGAGTTTGACTTTTGTGTGTGTGTGTGTGTGTGTGTTTGCAGGAAACCATTGTGTATGCCTGCAAGAAAAAGTCGATGGGTGTTTGTGTGTGTTATTTGTATATGTGTGTGTCAGGACCATGTTTGTGATTAGGTTAAAGCAGTTCCAAGTGTTGACGGCTGTGTTGGAGACCCAGTGTGAGTGCTGTGTTGTGAGTGTGATAGTGTGTGTGTGTGTGTTTGCGGAAACCATTGTGCATGACTGTACGTAAAAGATAGTGTGAGTGTGATAGTGTGTGTGTGTGTGTTTTCAGGAAACCATTGTGTATGCCTGCAAGAAAAAGTCGATGGGTGTTTGTGTGTGTTATTTGTATATGTGTGTGTCAGGACCATGTTTGTGATTATGTTAAAGCAGTTCCAAGTGTTGACGGCTGTGTTGGAGACCCAATGTGAGTGCTGTGTTGTGAGTGTGATAGTGTGTGTGTGTGTGTTTGCGGAAACCATTGTGCATGACTGTACGTAAAAGTCCATGGGAGTTTGTGTGTGTTTCTTGTGTATGTGTGTGTCGGGACCACGTTTGTGAGTATGTTAGGGCAGTTCCAACTGTTGATGGCTATGCCGGGGACCCAGTGTGAGTGCTGTGTTGTGCGTGTGATAGTGTTTGTGTGTGTGTGTGTGAGTGTGTGTTTTGCTGGATACCATTGTGTATGTCTGTAAGAAAAAGTCGTAGGGTGTTTTTGTGTGTTTCTTCTGCATGTGTGTTTCGGGACGACGTTTGTGAATATGTTAAGGTAATTCCAAGTGTTCATGGCTCTGCTGGAGATCCAATGTGAGTGCTCTGTCGTGAGTGTGACTTTTGTGTGTGTGTGTGTGTGTGTGTGTTTGCAGGAAACCATTGTGTATGCCTGCAAGAAAAAGTCGATGGGTGTTTGTGTGTGTTATTTGTATATGTGAGTGTCAGGACCATGTTTGTGATTATGTTAAAGCAGTTCCAAGTGTTGACGGCTGTGTTGGAGACCCAGTGTGAGTGCTGTGTTGTGAGTGTGATAGTGTGTGTGTGTCTGTGTGTGTTTCAGAACGCCCTGTGTACGCCTGTAAGAAAAACTCAATGGGTGTTTGTGTGTGTTTCTTGTGTATGTGTGTGTCGGGACCACGTATGTGAGTATGTTGTGGCAGTTCCAAGTGCCAGTGTGAATGCTGTGTTGTGAGTGTGGCAGTGTGTGTTTCTGTGTGTGTTTGTGTTGGCGGGAAAACATTGTGTATGCCTGTAAGAATAAGTCGATGGATGTTTGTGTGAGTTTCATGTGTATGTGTGTGTCGCAACCACATTTGTCAATATTTTAGGACAGTTCCAAGTGTTGATGGTTCTGTTGGATACCCATTGTGAGTGCTGTGTTGTAAGTGTGACTGTGTGTGTGTGTGTTCGCGGGAAACCGTTGTGTATGCCTGTAAGAAAAAGTCGATGGGTGTTTGTGTGTGTTTCTTGTGTATGTTTGTGTCGGTAAAACGTTTGTGAGTATGTTAGGGCAGTTCCGAGTGTTGATGGTTCTGCCGAGGCCCAGTGTGCGTACTGTGCTGTTAGTGTGACAGTGTGTGTGTGTGTGTGTGTGTGTGTTTGGGGAAACCCCACTCTGTCTGCCTGTAACAAAAAGTTGATGGGTGTTTGTGTGTGTTTCTTGTGTATGTGTGTGTCGGGACCACGTTTGTGTGTATGTTAGGGCAGATTCAAGTGCCAGTGTGAATGCTGTGTTGTGAGTGTGATAGTGTGTGTGTGTTTGCGGAAACCATTGTGCATGACTGTACGTAAAAGTCAATGGGAGTTTGTGTGTGTTTCTTGTGTATGTGTGTGTCGGGACCACGTTTGTGAGTATATTAGGGCAGTTCCAACTGTTGATGGCTATGCCGGGGACCCAGTGTGAGTGCTGTGTTGTGCGTGTGATAGTGTTTGTGTGTGTGTGTGTGTGAGTGTGTGTTTTGCTGGATACCATTGTGTATGTCTGTAAGAAAAATTCGTAGGATGTTTTTGTGTGTTTCTTCTGCATGTGTGTTTCGGGACCACGTTTGTGAATATGTTAAGGTAATTCCAAGTGTTGATGGCTCTGCTGGAGATCCAATGTGAGTGCTCTGTCGTGAGTGTGACTTTTGTGTGTGTGTGTGTGTGTTTGCAGGAAACCATTGTGTATGCCTGCAAGAAAAAGTCGATGGGTGTTTGTGTGTGTTATTTGTATATGTGTGTGTCAGGACCATGTTTGTGATTATGTTAAAGCAGTTCCAAGTGTTGACGGCTGTGTTGGAGACCCAGTGTGAGTGCTGTGTTGTGAGTGTGATAGTGTGTGTGTGTGTTTGCGGAAACCATTGTGCATGACTGTACGTAAAAGATAGTGTGAGTGTGATAGTGTGTGTGTGTGTGTTTTCAGGAAACCATTGTGTATGCCTGCAAGAAAAAGTCGATGGGTGTTTGTGTGTGTTATTTGTATATGTGTGTGTCAGGACCATGTTTGTGATTATGTTAAAGCAGTTCCAAGTGTTGACGGCTGTGTTGGAGACCCAATGTGAGTGCTGTGTTGTGAGTGTGATAGTGTGTGTGTGTGTGTTTGCGGAAACCATTGTGCATGACTGTACGTAAAAGTCAATGGGACTTTGTGTGTGTTTCTTGTGTATGTGTGTGTCGCGACCACGTTTGTGAGTATGTTAGGGCAGTTCCAACTGTTGATGGCTATGCCGGGGACCCAGTGTGAGTGCTGTGTTGTGCGTGTGATAGTGTTTGTGTGTGTGTGTGTGAGTGTGTGTTTTGCTGGATACCATTGTGTATGTCTGTAAGAAAAAGTCGTAGGGTGTTTGTGTGTGTTATTTGTATATGTGTGTGTCAGGACCATGTTTGTGATTATGTTAAAGCAGTTCCAAGTGTTGACGGCTGTGTTGTAGACCCAGTGTGAGTGCTGTGTTGTGAGTGTGATAGTGTGTGTGTGTGTGTTTGCGGAAACCATTGTGCATGACTGTACGTAAAAGACAGTGTGAGTGTGATAGTGTGTGTGTGTGTGTTTTCAGGAAACCATTGTGTATGCCTGCAAGAAAAAGTCGATGGGTGTTTGTGTGTGTTATTTGTATATGTGTGTGTCAGGACCATGTTTGTGATTATGTTAAAGCAGTTCCAAGTGTTGACGGCTGTGTTGGAGACCCAATGTGAGTGCTGTGTTGTGAGTGTGATAGTGTGTGTGTGTGTGTGTTTGCGGAAACCATTGTGCATGACTGTACGTAAAAGTCAATGGGAGTTTGTGTGTGTTTCTTGTGTATGTGTGTGTCGGGACCACGTTTGTGAGTATGTTAGGGCAGTTCCAACTGTTGATGGCTATGCCGGGGCCCCAGTGTGAGTGCTGTGTTGTGCGTGTGATAGTGTTTGTGTGTGTGTGTGTGAGTGTGTGTTTTGCTGGATACCATTGTGTATGTCTGTAAGAAAAAGTCGTAGGGTGTTTTTGTGTGTTTCTTCTGCATGTGTGTTTCGGGACGACGTTTGTGAATATGTTAAGGTAATTCCAAGTGTTCATGGCTCTGCTGGAGATCCAATGTGAGTGCTCTGTCGTGAGTGTGACTTTTGTGTGTGTGTGTGTGTGTGTGTGTTTGCAGGAAACCATTGTGTATGCCTGCAAGAAAAAGTCGATGGGTGTTTGTGTGTGTTATTTGTATATGTGAGTGTCAGGACCATGTTTGTGATTATGTTAAAGCAGTTCCAAGTGTTGACGGCTGTGTTGGAGACCCAGTGTGAGTGCTGTGTTGTGAGTGTGATAGTGTGTTTGTGTCTGTGTGTGTTTCAGAACCCCCTGTGTACGCCTGTAAGAAAAACTCAATGGGTGTTTGTGTGTGTTTCTTGTGTATGTGTGTGTCGGGACCACGTATGTGAGTATGTTGTGGCAGTTCCAAGTGCCAGTGTGAATGCTGTGTTGTGAGTGTGGCAGTGTGTGTTTCTGTGTGTGTTTGTGTTGGCGGGAAAACATTGTGTATGCCTGTAAGAATAAGTCGATGGATGTTTGTGTGAGTTTCATGTGTATGTGTGTGTCGCAACCACATTTGTCAATATTTTAGGACAGTTCCAAGTGTTGATGGTTCTGTTGGATACCCATTGTGAGTGCTGTGTTGTAAGTGTGACTGTGTGTGTGTGTGTTCGCGGGAAACCGTTGTGTATGCCTGTAAGAAAAAGTCGATGGGTGTTTGTGTGTGTTTCTTGTGTATGTTTGTGTCGGTAAAACGTTTGTGAGTATGTTAGGGCAGTTCCGAGTGTTGATGGTTCTGCCGAGGCCCAGTGTGCGTACTGTGCTGTTAGTGTGACAGTGTGTGTGTGTGTGTGTGTGTGTTTGGGGAAACCCCACTCTGTCTGCCTGTAACAAAAAGTTGATGGGTGTTTGTGTGTGTTTCTTGTGTATGTGTGTGTCGGGACCACGTTTGTGTGTATGTTAGGGCAGATTCAAGTGCCAGTGTGAATGCTGTGTTGTGAGTGTGATAGTGTGTGTGTGTTTGCGGAAACCATTGTGCATGACTGTACGTAAAAGTCAATGGGAGTTTGTGTGTGTTTCTTGTGTATGTGTGTGTCGGGACCATGTTTGTGAGTATGTTAGGGCAGTTCCAACTGTTGATGGCTATGCCGGGGACCCAGTGTGAGTGCTGTGTTGTGCGTGTGATAGTGTTTGTGTGTGTGTGTGTGAGTGTGTGTTTTGCTGGGTACCATTGTGTATGTCTGTAAGAAAAATTCGTAGGATGTTTTTGTGTGTTTCTTCTGCATGTGTGTTTCGGGACCACGTTTGTGAATATGTTAAGGTAATTCCAAGTGTTGATGGCTCTGCTGGAGATCCAATGTGAGTGCTCTGTCGTGAGTTTGACTTTTGTGTGTGTGTGTGTGTGTGTGTTTCCAGGAAACCATTGTGTATGCCTGCAAGAAAAAGTCGATGGGTGTTTGTGTGTGTTATTTGTATATGTGTGTGTCAGGACCATGTTTGTGATTAGGTTAAAGCAGTTCCAAGTGTTGACGGCTGTGTTGGAGACCCAGTGTGAGTGCTGTGTTGTGAGTGTGATAGTGTGTGTGTGTGTGTTTGCGGAAACCATTGTGCATGACTGTACGTAAAAGATAGTGTGAGTGTGATAGTGTGTGTGTGTGTGTTTTCAGGAAACCATTGTGTATGCCTGCAAGAAAAAGTCGATGGGTGTTTGTGTGTGTTATTTGTATATGTGTGTGTCAGGACCATGTTTGTGATTATGTTAAAGCAGTTCCAAGTGTTGACGGCTGTGTTGGAGACCCAATGTGAGTGCTGTGTTGTGAGTGTGATAGTGTGTGTGTGTGTGTTTGCGGAAACCATTGTGCATGACTGTACGTAAAAGTCAATGGGAGTTTGTGTGTGTTTCTTGTGTATGTGTGTGTCGGGACCACGTTTGTGAGTATGTTAGGGCAGTTCCAACTGTTGATGGCTATGCCGGGG
Source organism: Ursus arctos (assembly GCF_023065955.2). Classification (NCBI taxonomy): domain Eukaryota; kingdom Metazoa; phylum Chordata; class Mammalia; order Carnivora; family Ursidae; genus Ursus; species Ursus arctos. The sequence continues at coordinate 2,160,264 of NC_079874.1, forward strand.
ACCCAGTGTGAGTGCTGTGTTGTGCGTGTGATAGTGTTTGTGTGTGTGTGTGTGAGTGTGTGTTTTGCTGGATACCATTGTGTATGTCTGTAAGAAAAAGTCGTAGGGTGTTTTTGTGTGTTTCTTCTGCATGTGTGTTTCGGGACGACGTTTGTGAATATGTTAAGGTAATTCCAAGTGTTCATGGCTCTGCTGGAGATCCAATGTGAGTGCTCTGTCGTGAGTGTGACTTTTGTGTGTGTGTGTGTGTGTGTGTGTTTGCAGGAAACCATTGTGTATGCCTGCAAGAAAAAGTCGATGGGTGTTTGTGTGTGTTATTTGTATATGTGAGTGTCAGGACCATGTTTGTGATTATGTTAAAGCAGTTCCAAGTGTTGACGGCTGTGTTGGAGACCCAGTGTGAGTGCTGTGTTGTGAGTGTGATAGTGTGTGTGTGTCTGTGTGTGTTTCAGAACGCCCTGTGTACGCCTGTAAGAAAAACTCAATGGGTGTTTGTGTGTGTTTCTTGTGTATGTGTGTGTCGGGACCACGTATGTGAGTATGTTGTGGCAGTTCCAAGTGCCAGTGTGAATGCTGTGTTGTGAGTGTGGCAGTGTGTGTTTCTGTGTGTGTTTGTGTTGGCGGGAAAACATTGTGTATGCCTGTAAGAATAAGTCGATGGATGTTTGTGTGAGTTTCATGTGTATGTGTGTGTCGCAACCACATTTGTCAATATTTTAGGACAGTTCCAAGTGTTGATGGTTCTGTTGGATACCCATTGTGAGTGCTGTGTTGTAAGTGTGACTGTGTGTGTGTGTGTTCGCGGGAAACCGTTGTGTATGCCTGTAAGAAAAAGTCGATGGGTGTTTGTGTGTGTTTCTTGTGTATGTTTGTGTCGGTAAAACGTTTGTGAGTATGTTAGGGCAGTTCCGAGTGTTGATGGTTCTGCCGAGGCCCAGTGTGCGTACTGTGCTGTTAGTGTGACAGTGTGTGTGTGTGTGTGTGTGTGTGTTTGGGGAAACCCCACTCTGTCTGCCTGTAACAAAAAGTTGATGGGTGTTTGTGTGTGTTTCTTGTGTATGTGTGTGTCGGGACCACGTTTGTGTGTATGTTAGGGCAGATTCAAGTGCCAGTGTGAATGCTGTGTTGTGAGTGTGATAGTGTGTGTGTGTTTGCGGAAACCATTGTGCATGACTGTACGTAAAAGTCAATGGGAGTTTGTGTGTGTTTCTTGTGTATGTGTGTGTCGGGACCACGTTTGTGAGTATATTAGGGCAGTTCCAACTGTTGATGGCTATGCCGGGGACCCAGTGTGAGTGCTGTGTTGTGCGTGTGATAGTGTTTGTGTGTGTGTGTGTGTGAGTGTGTGTTTTGCTGGATACCATTGTGTATGTCTGTAAGAAAAATTCGTAGGATGTTTTTGTGTGTTTCTTCTGCATGTGTGTTTCGGGACCACGTTTGTGAATATGTTAAGGTAATTCCAAGTGTTGATGGCTCTGCTGGAGATCCAATGTGAGTGCTCTGTCGTGAGTGTGACTTTTGTGTGTGTGTGTGTGTGTTTGCAGGAAACCATTGTGTATGCCTGCAAGAAAAAGTCGATGGGTGTTTGTGTGTGTTATTTGTATATGTGTGTGTCAGGACCATGTTTGTGATTATGTTAAAGCAGTTCCAAGTGTTGACGGCTGTGTTGGAGACCCAGTGTGAGTGCTGTGTTGTGAGTGTGATAGTGTGTGTGTGTGTTTGCGGAAACCATTGTGCATGACTGTACGTAAAAGATAGTGTGAGTGTGATAGTGTGTGTGTGTGTGTTTTCAGGAAACCATTGTGTATGCCTGCAAGAAAAAGTCGATGGGTGTTTGTGTGTGTTATTTGTATATGTGTGTGTCAGGACCATGTTTGTGATTATGTTAAAGCAGTTCCAAGTGTTGACGGCTGTGTTGGAGACCCAATGTGAGTGCTGTGTTGTGAGTGTGATAGTGTGTGTGTGTGTGTTTGCGGAAACCATTGTGCATGACTGTACGTAAAAGTCAATGGGAGTTTGTGTGTGTTTCTTGTGTATGTGTGTGTCGCGACCACGTTTGTGAGTATGTTAGGGCAGTTCCAACTGTTGATGGCTATGCCGGGGACCCAGTGTGAGTGCTGTGTTGTGCGTGTGATAGTGTTTGTGTGTGTGTGTGTGAGTGTGTGTTTTGCTGGATACCATTGTGTATGTCTGTAAGAAAAAGTCGTAGGGTGTTTGTGTGTGTTATTTGTATATGTGTGTGTCAGGACCATGTTTGTGATTATGTTAAAGCAGTTCCAAGTGTTGACGGCTGTGTTGGAGACCCAGTGTGAGTGCTGTGTTGTGAGTGTGATAGTGTGTGTGTGTGTGTTTGCGGAAACCATTGTGCATGACTGTACGTAAAAGACAGTGTGAGTGTGATAGTGTGTGTGTGTGTGTTTTCAGGAAACCATTGTGTATGCCTGCAAGAAAAAGTCGATGGGTGTTTGTGTGTGTTATTTGTATATGTGTGTGTCAGGACCATGTTTGTGATTATGTTAAAGCAGTTCCAAGTGTTGACGGCTGTGTTGGAGACCCAATGTGAGTGCTGTGTTGTGAGTGTGATAGTGTGTGTGTGTGTGTTTGCGGAAACCATTGTGCATGACTGTACGTAAAAGTCAATGGGAGTTTGTGTGTGTTTCTTGTGTATGTGTGTGTCGCGACCACGTTTGTGAGTATGTTAGGGCAGTTCCAACTGTTGATGGCTATGCCGGGGACCCAGTGTGAGTGCTGTGTTGTGCGTGTGATAGTGTTTGTGTGTGTGTGTGTGAGTGTGTGTTTTGCTGGATACCATTGTGTATGTCTGTAAGAAAAAGTCGTAGGGTGTTTGTGTGTGTTATTTGTATATGTGTGTGTCAGGACCATGTTTGTGATTATGTTAAAGCAGTTCCAAGTGTTGACGGCTGTGTTGGAGACCCAGTGTGAGTGCTGTGTTGTGAGTGTGATAGTGTGTGTGTGTGTGTTTGCGGAAACCATTGTGCATGACTGTACGTAAAAGACAGTGTGAGTGTGATAGTGTGTGTGTGTGTGTTTTCAGGAAACCATTGTGTATGCCTGCAAGAAAAAGTCGATGGGTGTTTGTGTGTGTTATTTGTATATGTGTGTGTCAGGACCATGTTTGTGATTATGTTAAAGCAGTTCCAAGTGTTGACGGCTGTGTTGGAGACCCAATGTGAGTGCTGTGTTGTGAGTGTGATAGTGTGTGTGTGTGTGTGTTTGCGGAAACCATTGTGCATGACTGTACGTAAAAGTCAATGGGAGTTTGTGTGTGTTTCTTGTGTATGTGTGTGTCGGGACCACGTTTGTGAGTATGTTAGGGCAGTTCCAACTGTTGATGGCTATGCCGGGGCCCCAGTGTGAGTGCTGTGTTGTGCGTGTGATAGTGTTTGTGTGTGTGTGTGTGAGTGTGTGTTTTGCTGGATACCATTGTGTATGTCTGTAAGAAAAAGTCGTAGGGTGTTTTTGTGTGTTTCTTCTGCATGTGTGTTTCGGGACGACGTTTGTGAATATGTTAAGGTAATTCCAAGTGTTCATGGCTCTGCTGGAGATCCAATGTGAGTGCTCTGTCGTGAGTGTGACTTTTGTGTGTGTGTGTGTGTGTGTGTGTTTGCAGGAAACCATTGTGTATGCCTGCAAGAAAAAGTCGATGGGTGTTTGTGTGTGTTATTTGTATATGTGAGTGTCAGGACCATGTTTGTGATTATGTTAAAGCAGTTCCAAGTGTTGACGGCTGTGTTGGAGACCCAGTGTGAGTGCTGTGTTGTGAGTGTGATAGTGTGTTTGTGTCTGTGTGTGTTTCAGAACCCCCTGTGTACGCCTGTAAGAAAAACTCAATGGGTGTTTGTGTGTGTTTCTTGTGTATGTGTGTGTCGGGACCACGTATGTGAGTATGTTGTGGCAGTTCCAAGTGCCAGTGTGAATGCTGTGTTGTGAGTGTGGCAGTGTGTGTTTCTGTGTGTGTTTGTGTTGGCGGGAAAACATTGTGTATGCCTGTAAGAATAAGTCGATGGATGTTTGTGTGAGTTTCATGTGTATGTGTGTGTCGCAACCACATTTGTCAATATTTTAGGACAGTTCCAAGTGTTGATGGTTCTGTTGGATACCCATTGTGAGTGCTGTGTTGTAAGTGTGACTGTGTGTGTGTGTGTTCGCGGGAAACCGTTGTGTATGCCTGTAAGAAAAAGTCGATGGGTGTTTGTGTGTGTTTCTTGTGTATGTTTGTGTCGGTAAAACGTTTGTGAGTATGTTAGGGCAGTTCCAAGTGTTGATGGTTCTGCCGAGGCCCAGTGTGCGTACTGTGCTGTTAGTGTCACAGTGTGTGTGTGTGTGTGTGTGTGTGTTTGGGGAAACCCCACTCTGTCTGCCTGTAACAAAAAGTTGATGGGTGTTTGTGTGTGTTTCTTGTGTATGTGTGTGTCGGGACCACGTTTGTGTGTATGTTAGGGCAGATTCAAGTGCCAGTGTGAATGCTGTGTTGTGAGTGTGATAGTGTGTGTGTGTTTGCGGAAACCATTGTGCATGACTGTACGTAAAAGTCCATGGGAGTTTGTGTGTGTTTCTTGTGTATGTGTGTGTCGGGACCACGTTTGTGAGTATGTTAGGGCAGTTCCAACTGTTGATGGCTATGCCGGGGACCCAGTGTGAGTGCTGTGTTGTGCGTGTGATAGTGTTTGTGTGTGTGTGTGTGAGTGTGTGTTTTGCTGGATACCATTGTGTATGTCTGTAAGAAAAAGTCGTAGGGTGTTTTTGTGTGTTTCTTCTGCATGTGTGTTTCGGGACGACGTTTGTGAATATGTTAAGGTAATTCCAAGTGTTCATGGCTCTGCTGGAGATCCAATGTGAGTGCTCTGTCGTGAGTGTGACTTTTGTGTGTGTGTGTGTGTGTGTGTGTTTGCAGGAAACCATTGTGTATGCCTGCAAGAAAAAGTCGATGGGTGTTTGTGTGTGTTATTTGTATATGTGAGTGTCAGGACCATGTTTGTGATTATGTTAAAGCAGTTCCAAGTGTTGACGGCTGTGTTGGAGACCCAGTGTGAGTGCTGTGTTGTGAGTGTGATAGTGTGTGTGTGTCTGTGTGTGTTTCAGAACGCCCTGTGTACGCCTGTAAGAAAAACTCAATGGGTGTTTGTGTGTGTTTCTTGTGTATGTGTGTGTCGGGACCACGTATGTGAGTATGTTGTGGCAGTTCCAAGTGCCAGTGTGAATGCTGTGTTGTGAGTGTGGCAGTGTGTGTTTCTGTGTGTGTTTGTGTTGGCGGGAAAACATTGTGTATGCCTGTAAGAATAAGTCGATGGATGTTTGTGTGAGTTTCATGTGTATGTGTGTGTCGCAACCACATTTGTCAATATTTTAGGACAGTTCCAAGTGTTGATGGTTCTGTTGGATACCCATTGTGAGTGCTGTGTTGTAAGTGTGACTGTGTGTGTGTGTGTTCGCGGGAAACCGTTGTGTATGCCTGTAAGAAAAAGTCGATGGGTGTTTGTGTGTGTTTCTTGTGTATGTTTGTGTCGGTAAAACGTTTGTGAGTATGTTAGGGCAGTTCCGAGTGTTGATGGTTCTGCCGAGGCCCAGTGTGCGTACTGTGCTGTTAGTGTGACAGTGTGTGTGTGTGTGTGTGTGTGTTTGGGGAAACCCCACTCTGTCTGCCTGTAACAAAAAGTTGATGGGTGTTTGTGTGTGTTTCTTGTGTATGTGTGTGTCGGGACCACGTTTGTGTGTATGTTAGGGCAGATTCAAGTGCCAGTGTGAATGCTGTGTTGTGAGTGTGATAGTGTGTGTGTGTTTGCGGAAACCATTGTGCATGACTGTACGTAAAAGTCAATGGGAGTTTGTGTGTGTTTCTTGTGTATGTGTGTGTCGGGACCATGTTTGTGAGTATGTTAGGGCAGTTCCAACTGTTGATGGCTATGCCGGGGACCCAGTGTGAGTGCTGTGTTGTGCGTGTGATAGTGTTTGTGTGTGTGTGTGTGAGTGTGTGTTTTGCTGGGTACCATTGTGTATGTCTGTAAGAAAAATTCGTAGGATGTTTTTGTGTGTTTCTTCTGCATGTGTGTTTCGGGACCACGTTTGTGAATATGTTAAGGTAATTCCAAGTGTTGATGGCTCTGCTGGAGATCCAATGTGAGTGCTCTGTCGTGAGTTTGACTTTTGTGTGTGTGTGTGTGTGTGTTTCCAGGAAACCATTGTGTATGCCTGCAAGAAAAAGTCGATGGGTGTTTGTGTGTGTTATTTGTATATGTGTGTGTCAGGACCATGTTTGTGATTAGGTTAAAGCAGTTCCAAGTGTTGACGGCTGTGTTGGAGACCCAGTGTGAGTGCTGTGTTGTGAGTGTGATAGTGTGTGTGTGTGTGTTTGCGGAAACCATTGTGCATGACTGTACGTAAAAGATAGTGTGAGTGTGATAGTGTGTGTGTGTGTGTTTTCAGGAAACCATTGTGTATGCCTGCAAGAAAAAGTCGATGGGTGTTTGTGTGTGTTATTTGTATATGTGTGTGTCAGGACCATGTTTGTGATTATGTTAAAGCAGTTCCAAGTGTTGACGGCTGTGTTGGAGACCCAATGTGAGTGCTGTGTTGTGAGTGTGATAGTGTGTGTGTGTGTGTTTGCGGAAACCATTGTGCATGACTGTACGTAAAAGTCCATGGGAGTTTGTGTGTGTTTCTTGTGTATGTGTGTGTCGGGACCACGTTTGTGAGTATGTTAGGGCAGTTCCAACTGTTGATGGCTATGCCGGGGACCCAGTGTGAGTGCTGTGTTGTGCGTGTGATAGTGTTTGTGTGTGTGTGTGTGAGTGTGTGTTTTGCTGGATACCATTGTGTATGTCTGTAAGAAAAAGTCGTAGGGTGTTTTTGTGTGTTTCTTCTGCATGTGTGTTTCGGGACGACGTTTGTGAATATGTTAAGGTAATTCCAAGTGTTCATGGCTCTGCTGGAGATCCAATGTGAGTGCTCTGTCGTGAGTGTGACTTTTGTGTGTGTGTGTGTGTGTGTGTGTTTGCAGGAAACCATTGTGTATGCCTGCAAGAAAAAGTCGATGGGTGTTTGTGTGTGTTATTTGTATATGTGAGTGTCAGGACCATGTTTGTGATTATGTTAAAGCAGTTCCAAGTGTTGACGGCTGTGTTGGAGACCCAGTGTGAGTGCTGTGTTGTGAGTGTGATAGTGTGTGTGTGTCTGTGTGTGTTTCAGAACGCCCTGTGTACGCCTGTAAGAAAAACTCAATGGGTGTTTGTGTGTGTTTCTTGTGTATGTGTGTGTCGGGACCACGTATGTGAGTATGTTGTGGCAGTTCCAAGTGCCAGTGTGAATGCTGTGTTGTGAGTGTGGCAGTGTGTGTTTCTGTGTGTGTTTGTGTTGGCGGGAAAACATTGTGTATGCCTGTAAGAATAAGTCGATGGATGTTTGTGTGAGTTTCATGTGTATGTGTGTGTCGCAACCACATTTGTCAATATTTTAGGACAGTTCCAAGTGTTGATGGTTCTGTTGGATACCCATTGTGAGTGCTGTGTTGTAAGTGTGACTGTGTGTGTGTGTGTTCGCGGGAAACCGTTGTGTATGCCTGTAAGAAAAAGTCGATGGGTGTTTGTGTGTGTTTCTTGTGTATGTTTGTGTCGGTAAAACGTTTGTGAGTATGTTAGGGCAGTTCCGAGTGTTGATGGTTCTGCCGAGGCCCAGTGTGCGTACTGTGCTGTTAGTGTGACAGTGTGTGTGTGTGTGTGTGTGTGTGTTTGGGGAAACCCCACTCTGTCTGCCTGTAACAAAAAGTTGATGGGTGTTTGTGTGTGTTTCTTGTGTATGTGTGTGTCGGGACCACGTTTGTGTGTATGTTAGGGCAGATTCAAGTGCCAGTGTGAATGCTGTGTTGTGAGTGTGATAGTGTGTGTGTGTTTGCGGAAACCATTGTGCATGACTGTACGTAAAAGTCAATGGGAGTTTGTGTGTGTTTCTTGTGTATGTGTGTGTCGGGACCACGTTTGTGAGTATGTTAGGGCAGTTCCAACTGTTGATGGCTATGCCGGGGACCCAGTGTGAGTGCTGTGTTGTGCGTGTGATAGTGTTTGTGTGTGTGTGTGTGTGAGTGTGTGTTTTGCTGGATACCATTGTGTATGTCTGTAAGAAAAATTCGTAGGATGTTTTTGTGTGTTTCTTCTGCATGTGTGTTTCGGGACCACGTTTGTGAATATGTTAAGGTAATTCCAAGTGTTGATGGCTCTGCTGGAGATCCAATGTGAGTGCTCTGTCGTGAGTGTGACTTTTGTGTGTGTGTGTGTGTGTTTGCAGGAAACCATTGTGTATGCCTGCAAGAAAAAGTCGATGGGTGTTTGTGTGTGTTATTTGTATATGTGTGTGTCAGGACCATGTTTGTGATTATGTTAAAGCAGTTCCAAGTGTTGACGGCTGTGTTGGAGACCCAGTGTGAGTGCTGTGTTGTGAGTGTGATAGTGTGTGTGTGTGTTTGCGGAAACCATTGTGCATGACTGTACGTAAAAGATAGTGTGAGTGTGATAGTGTGTGTGTGTGTGTTTTCAGGAAACCATTGTGTATGCCTGCAAGAAAAAGTCGATGGGTGTTTGTGTGTGTTATTTGTATATGTGTGTGTCAGGACCATGTTTGTGATTATGTTAAAGCAGTTCCAAGTGTTGACGGCTGTGTTGGAGACCCAATGTGAGTGCTGTGTTGTGAGTGTGATAGTGTGTGTGTGTGTGTTTGCGGAAACCATTGTGCATGACTGTACGTAAAAGTCAATGGGAGTTTGTGTGTGTTTCTTGTGTATGTGTGTGTCGCGACCACGTTTGTGAGTATGTTAGGGCAGTTCCAACTGTTGATGGCTATGCCGGGGACCCAGTGTGAGTGCTGTGTTGTGCGTGTGATAGTGTTTGTGTGTGTGTGTGTGAGTGTGTGTTTTGCTGGATACCATTGTGTATGTCTGTAAGAAAAAGTCGTAGGGTGTTTTTGTGTGTTTCTTCTGCATGTGTGTTTCGGGACGACGTTTGTGAATATGTTAAGGTAATTCCAAGTGTTCATGGCTCTGCTGGAGATCCAATGTGAGTGCTCTGTCGTGAGTGTGACTTTTGTGTGTGTGTGTGTGTGTGTGTGTTTGCAGGAAACCATTGTGTATGCCTGCAAGAAAAAGTCGATGGGTGTTTGTGTGTGTTATTTGTATATGTGAGTGTCAGGACCATGTTTGTGATTATGTTAAAGCAGTTCCAAGTGTTGACGGCTGTGTTGGAGACCCAGTGTGAGTGCTGTGTTGTGAGTGTGATAGTGTGTTTGTGTCTGTGTGTGTTTCAGAACCCCCTGTGTACGCCTGTAAGAAAAACTCAATGGGTGTTTGTGTGTGTTTCTTGTGTATGTGTGTGTCGGGACCACGTATGTGAGTATGTTGTGGCAGTTCCAAGTGCCAGTGTGAATGCTGTGTTGTGAGTGTGGCAGTGTGTGTTTCTGTGTGTGTTTGTGTTGGCGGGAAAACATTGTGTATGCCTGTAAGAATAAGTCGATGGATGTTTGTGTGAGTTTCATGTGTATGTGTGTGTCGCAACCACATTTGTCAATATTTTAGGACAGTTCCAAGTGTTGATGGTTCTGTTGGATACCCATTGTGAGTGCTGTGTTGTAAGTGTGACTGTGTGTGTGTGTGTTCGCGGGAAACCGTTGTGTATGCCTGTAAGAAAAAGTCGATGGGTGTTTGTGTGTGTTTCTTGTGTATGTTTGTGTCGGTAAAACGTTTGTGAGTATGTTAGGGCAGTTCCGAGTGTTGATGGTTCTGCCGAGGCCCAGTGTGCGTACTGTGCTGTTAGTGTGACAGTGTGTGTGTGTGTGTGTGTGTGTGTGTTTGGGGAAACCCCACTCTGTCTGCCTGTAACAAAAAGTTGATGGGTGTTTGTGTGTGTTTCTTGTGTATGTGTGTGTCGGGACCACGTTTGTGTGTATGTTAGGGCAGATTCAAGTGCCAGTGTGAATGCTGTGTTGTGAGTGTGATAGTGTGTGTGTGTTTGCGGAAACCATTGTGCATGACTGTACGTAAAAGTCAATGGGAGTTTGTGTGTGTTTCTTGTGTATGTGTGTGTCGGGACCACGTTTGTGAGTATGTTAGGGCAGTTCCAACTGTTGATGGCTATGCCGGGGACCCAGTGTGAGTGCTGTGTTGTGCGTGTGATAGTGTTTGTGTGTGTGTGTGTGAGTGTGTGTTTTGCTGGGTACCATTGTGTATGTCTGTAAGAAAAATTCGTAGGATGTTTTTGTGTGTTTCTTCTGCATGTGTGTTTCGGGACCACGTTTGTGAATATGTTAAGGTAATTCCAAGTGTTGATGGCTCTGCTGGAGATCCAATGTGAGTGCTCTGTCGTGAGTGTGACTTTTGTGTGTGTGTGTGTGTGTGTGTTTCCAGGAAACCATTGTGTATGCCTGCAAGAAAAAGTCGATGGGTGTTTGTGTGTGTTATTTGTATATGTGTGTGTCAGGACCATGTTTGTGATTAGGTTAAAGCAGTTCCAAGTGTTGACGGCTGTGTTGGAGACCCAGTGTGAGTGCTGTGTTGTGAGTGTGATAGTGTGTGTGTGTGTGTTTGCGGAAACCATTGTGCATGACTGTACGTAAAAGATAGTGTGAGTGTGATAGTGTGTGTGTGTGTTTTCAGGAAACCATTGTGTATGCCTGCAAGAAAAAGTCGATGGGTGTTTGTGTGTGTTATTTGTATATGTGTGTGTCAGGACCATGTTTGTGATTATGTTAAAGCAGTTCCAAGTGTTGACGGCTGTGTTGGAGACCCAATGTGAGTGCTGTGTTGTGAGTGTGATAGTGTGTGTGTGTGTGTTTGCGGAAACCATTGTGCATGACTGTACGTAAAAGTCAATGGGAGTTTGTGTGTGTTTCTTGTGTATGTGTGTGTCGGGACCACGTTTGTGAGTATGTTAGGGCAGTTCCAACTGTTGATGGCTATGCCGGGGACCCAGTGTGAGTGCTGTGTTGTGCGTGTGATAGTGTTTGTGTGTGTGTGTGTGAGTGTGTGTTTTGCTGGATACCATTGTGTATGTCTGTAAGAAAAAGTCGTAGGGTGTTTTTGTGTGTTTCTTCTGCATGTGTGTTTCGGGACGACGTTTGTGAATATGTTAAGGTAATTCCAAGTGTTCATGGCTCTGCTGGAGATCCAATGTGAGTGCTCTGTCGTGAGTGTGACTTTTGTGTGTGTGTGTGTGTGTGTGTGTTTGCAGGAAACCATTGTGTATGCCTGCAAGAAAAAGTCGATGGGTGTTTGTGTGTGTTATTTGTATATGTGAGTGTCAGGACCATGTTTGTGATTATGTTAAAGCAGTTCCAAGTGTTGACGGCTGTGTTGGAGACCCAGTGTGAGTGCTGTGTTGTGAGTGTGATAGTGTGTGTGTGTCTGTGTGTGTTTCAGAACGCCCTGTGTACGCCTGTAAGAAAAACTCAATGGGTGTTTGTGTGTGTTTCTTGTGTATGTGTGTGTCGGGACCACGTATGTGAGTATGTTGTGGCAGTTCCAAGTGCCAGTGTGAATGCTGTGTTGTGAGTGTGGCAGTGTGTGTTTCTGTGTGTGTTTGTGTTGGCGGGAAAACATTGTGTATGCCTGTAAGAATAAGTCGATGGATGTTTGTGTGAGTTTCATGTGTATGTGTGTGTCGCAACCACATTTGTCAATATTTTAGGACAGTTCCAAGTGTTGATGGTTCTGTTGGATACCCATTGTGAGTGCTGTGTTGTAAGTGTGACTGTGTGTGTGTGTGTTCGCGGGAAACCGTTGTGTATGCCTGTAAGAAAAAGTCGATGGGTGTTTGTGTGTGTTTCTTGTGTATGTTTGTGTCGGTAAAACGTTTGTGAGTATGTTAGGGCAGTTCCGAGTGTTGATGGTTCTGCCGAGGCCCAGTGTGCGTACTGTGCTGTTAGTGTGACAGTGTGTGTGTGTGTGTGTGTGTGTGTGTTTGGGGAAACCCCACTCTGTCTGCCTGTAACAAAAAGTTGATGGGTGTTTGTGTGTGTTTCTTGTGTATGTGTGTGTCGGGACCACGTTTGTGTGTATGTTAGGGCAGATTCAAGTGCCAGTGTGAATGCTGTGTTGTGAGTGTGATAGTGTGTGTGTGTTTGCGGAAACCATTGTGCATGACTGTACGTAAAAGTCAATGGGAGTTTGTGTGTGTTTCTTGTGTATGTGTGTGTCGGGACCACGTTTGTGAGTATGTTAGGGCAGTTCCAACTGTTGATGGCTATGCCGGGGACCCAGTGTGAGTGCTGTGTTGTGCGTGTGATAGTGTTTGTGTGTGTGTGTGTGAGTGTGTGTTTTGCTGGGTACCATTGTGTATGTCTGTAAGAAAAATTCGTAGGATGTTTTTGTGTGTTTCTTCTGCATGTGTGTTTCGGGACCACGTTTGTGAATATGTTAAGGTAATTCCAAGTGTTGATGGCTCTGCTGGAGATCCAATGTGAGTGCTCTGTCGTGAGTGTGACTTTTGTGTGTGTGTGTGTGTGTGTGTTTCCAGGAAACCATTGTGTATGCCTGCAAGAAAAAGTCGATGGGTGTTTGTGTGTGTTATTTGTATATGTGTGTGTCAGGACCATGTTTGTGATTAGGTTAAAGCAGTTCCAAGTGTTGACGGCTGTGTTGGAGACCCAGTGTGAGTGCTGTGTTGTGAGTGTGATAGTGTGTGTGTGTGTGTTTGCGGAAACCATTGTGCATGACTGTACGTAAAAGATAGTGAGTGTGATAGTGTGTGTGTGTGTGTTTTCAGGAAACCATTGTGTATGCCTGCAAGAAAAAGTCGATGGGTGTTTGTGTGTATTATTTGTATATGTGTGTGTCAGGACCATGTTTGTGATTATGTTAAAGCAGTTCCAAGTGTTGACGGCTGTGTTGGAGACCCAATGTGAGTGCTGTGTTGTGAGTGTGATAGTGTGTGTGTGTGTGTTTGCGGAAACCATTGTGCATGACTGTACGTAAAAGTCAATGGGAGTTTGTGTGTGTTTCTTGTGTATGTGTGTGTCGGGACCACGTTTGTGAGTATGTTAGGGCAGTTCCAACTGTTGATGGCTATGCCGGGGCCCCAGTGTGAGTGCTGTGTTGTGCGTGTGATAGTGTTTGTGTGTGTGTGTGTGAGTGTGTGTTTTGCTGGATACCATTGTGTATGTCTGTAAGAAAAAGTCGTAGGGTGTTTTTGTGTGTTTCTTCTGCATGTGTGTTTCGGGACGACGTTTGTGAATATGTTAAGGTAATTCCAAGTGTTCATGGCTCTGCTGGAGATCCAATGTGAGTACTCTGTCGTGAGTGTGACTTTTGTGTGTGTGTGTGTGTGTGTGTGTTTGCAGGAAACCATTGTGTATGCCTGCAAGAAAAAGTCGATGGGTGTTTGTGTGTGTTATTTGTATATGTGAGTGTCAGGACCATGTTTGTGATTATGTTAAAGCAGTTCCAAGTGTTGACGGCTGTGTTGGAGACCCAGTGTGAGTGCTGTGTTGTGAGTGTGATAGTGTGTGTGTGTCTGTGTGTGTTTCAGAACGCCCTGTGTACGCCTGTAAGAAAAACTCAATGGGTGTTTGTGTGTGTTTCTTGTGTATGTGTGTGTCGGGACCACGTATGTGAGTATGTTGTGGCAGTTCCAAGTGCCAGTGTGAATGCTGTGTTGTGAGTGTGGCAGTGTGTGTTTCTGTGTGTGTTTGTGTTGGCGGGAAAACATTGTGTATGCCTGTAAGAATAAGTCGATGGATGTTTGTGTGAGTTTCATGTGTATGTGTGTGTCGCAACCACATTTGTCAATATTTTAGGACAGTTCCAAGTGTTGATGGTTCTGTTGGATACCCATTGTGAGTGCTGTGTTGTAAGTGTGACTGTGTGTGTGTGTGTTCGCGGGAAACCGTTGTGTATGCCTGTAAGAAAAAGTCGATGGGTGTTTGTGTGTGTTTCTTGTGTATGTTTGTGTCGGTAAAACGTTTGTGAGTATGTTAGGGCAGTTCCGAGTGTTGATGGTTCTGCCGAGGCCCAGTGTGCGTACTGTGCTGTTAGTGTGACAGTGTGTGTGTGTGTGTGTGTGTGTGTGTGTGTTTGGGGAAACCCCACTCTGTCTGCCTGTAACAAAAAGTTGATGGGTGTTTGTGTGTGTTTCTTGTGTATGTGTGTGTCGGGACCACGTTTGTGTGTATGTTAGGGCAGATTCAAGTGCCAGTGTGAATGCTGTGTTGTGAGTGTGATAGTGTGTGTGTGTTTGCGGAAACCATTGTGCATGACTGTACGTAAAAGTCAATGGGAGTTTGTGTGTGTTTCTTGTGTATGTGTGTGTCGGGACCACGTTTGTGAGTATATTAGGGCAGTTCCAACTGTTGATGGCTATGCCGGGGACCCAGTGTGAGTGCTGTGTTGTGCGTGTGATAGTGTTTGTGTGTGTGTGTGTGTGAGTGTGTGTTTTACTGGATACCATTGTGTATGTCTGTAAGAAAAATTCGTAGGATGTTTTTGTGTGTTTCTTCTGCATGTGTGTTTCGGGACCACGTTTGTGAATATATTAAGGTAATTCCAAGTGTTCATGGCTCTGCTGGAGATCCAATGTGAGTGCTCTGTCGTGAGTGTGACTTTTGTGTGTGTGTGTGTGTGTGTTTGCAGGAAACCATTGTGTATGCCTGCAAGAAAAAGTCGATGGGTGTTTGTGTGTGTTATTTGTATATGTGTGTGTCAGGACCATGTTTGTGATTAGGTTAAAGCAGTTCCAAGTGTTGACGGCTGTGTTGGAGACCCAGTGTGAGTGCTGTGTTGTGAGTGTGATAGTGTGTGTGTGTGTGTTTGCGGAAACCATTGTGCATGACTGTACGTAAAAGACAGTGTGAGTGTGATAGTGTGTGTGTGTGTGTTTTCAGGAAACCATTGTGTATGCCTGCAAGAAAAAGTCGATGGGTGTTTGTGTGTGTTATTTGTATATAAGTGTGTCAGGACCATGTTTGTGATTATGTTAAAGCAGTTCCAAGTGTTGACGGCTGTGTTGGAGACCCAATGTGAGTGCTGTGTTGTGAGTGTGATAGTGTGTGTGTGTGTGTTTGCGGAAACCATTGTGCATGACTGTACGTAAAAGTCAATGGGAGTTTGTGTGTGTTTCTTGTGTATGTGTGTGTCGGGACCACGTTTGTGAGTATGTTAGGGCAGTTCCAACTGTTGATGGCTATGCCGGGGACCCAGTGTGAGTGCTGTGTTGTGCGTGTGATAGTGTTTGTGTGTGTGTGTGTGAGTGTGTGTTTTGCTGGATACCATTGTGTATGTCTGTAAGAAAAAGTCGTAGGGTGTTTTTGTGTGTTTCTTCTGCATGTGTGTTTCGGGACGACGTTTGTGAATATGTTAAGGTAATTCCAAGTGTTCATGGCTCTGCTGGAGATCCAATGTGAGTGCTCTGTCGTGAGTGTGACTTTTGTGTGTGTGTGTGTGTGTGTGTGTTTTCAGGAAACCATTGTGTATGCCTGCAAGAAAAAGTCGATGGGTGTTTGTGTGTGTTATTTGTATATGTGTGTGTCAGGACCATGTTTGTGATTATGTTAAAGCAGTTCCAAGTGTTGACGGCTGTGTTGGAGACCCAGTGTGAGTGCTGTGTTGTGAGTGTGATAGTGTGTGTGTGTCTGTGTGTGTTTCAGAACCCCCTGTGTACGCCTGTAAGAAAAACTCAATGGGTGTTTGTGTGAGTTTCATGTGTATGTGTGTGTCGGGACCACGTATGTGAGTATGTTGTGGCAGTTCCAAGTGCCAGTGTGAATGCTGTGTTGTGAGTGTGGCAGTGTGTGTTTCTGTGTGTGTTTGTGTTGGCGGGAAAACATTGTGTATGCCTGTAAGGATAAGTCGATGGATGTTTGTGTGAGTTTCATGTGTATGTGTGTGTCGCAACCATATTTGTCAATATTTTAGGACAGTTCCAAGTGTTGATGGTTCTGTTGGATACCCATTGTGAGTGCTGTGTTGTAAGTGTGACTGTGTGTGTGTGTGTTCGCGGGAAACCGTTGTGTATGCCTGTAAGAAAAAGTCGATGGGTGTTTGTGTGTGTTTCTTGTGTATGTTGGTGTCGGTAAAACGTTTGTGAGTATGTTAGGGCAGTTCCAAGTGTTGATGGTTCTGCCGAGGCCCAGTGTGCGTACTGTGCTGTTAGTGTGACAGTGTGTGTGTGTGTGTGTGTGTGTGTGTGTTTGGGGAAACCCCACTCTGTCTGCCTGTAACAAAAAGTTGATGGGTGTTTGTGTGTGTTTCTTGTGTATGTGTGTGTCGGGACCACGTTTGTGTGTATGTTAGGGCAGATTCAAGTGCCAGTGTGAATGCTGTGTTGTGAGTGTGATAGTGTGTGTGTGTTTGCGGAAACCATTGTGCATGACTGTACGTAAAAGTCAATGGGAGTTTGTGTGTGTTTCTTGTGTATGTGTGTGTCGGGACCACGTTTGTGAGTATGTTAGGGCAGTTCCAACTGTTGATGGCTATGCCGGGGACCCAGTGTGAGTGCTGTGTTGTGCGTGTGATAGTGTTTGTGTGTGTGTGTGTGAGTGTGTGTTTTGCTCGGTACCATTGTGTATGTCTGTAAGAAAAATTCGTAGGATGTTTTTGTGTGTTTCTTCTGCATGTGTGTTTCGGGACCACGTTTGTGAATATGTTAAGGTAATTCCAAGTGTTGATGGCTCTGCTGGAGATCCAATGTGAGTGCTCTGTCGTGAGTGTGACTTTTGTGTGTGTGTGTGTGTGTGTGTGTGTTTGCAGGAAACCATTGTGTATGCCTGCAAGAAAAAGTCGATGGGTGTTTGTGTGTGTTATTTGTATATGTGTGTGTCAGGACCATGTTTGTGATTATGTTAAAGCAGTTCCAAGTGTTGACGGCTGTGTTGGAGACCCAGTGTGAGTGCTGTGTTGTGAGTGTGATAGTGTGTGTGTGTGTGTTTGCGGAAACCATTGTGCATGACTGTACGTAAAAGACAGTGTGAGTGTGATAGTGTGTGTGTGTGTGTTTTCAGGAAACCATTGTGTATGCCTGCAAGAAAAAGTCGATGGGTGTTTGTGTGTGTTATTTGTATATGTGTGTGTCAGGACCATGTTTGTGATTATGTTAAAGCAGTTCCAAGTGTTGACGGCTGTGTTGGAGACCCAATGTGAGTGCTGTGTTGTGAGTGTGATAGTGTGTGTGTGTGTGTGTTTGCGGAAACCATTGTGCATGACTGTACGTAAAAGTCAATGGGAGTTTGTGTGTGTTTCTTGTGTATGTGTGTGTCGGGACCACGTTTGTGAGTATGTTAGGGCAGTTCCAACTGTTGATGGCTATGCCGGGGCCCCAGTGTGAGTGCTGTGTTGTGCGTGTGATAGTGTTTGTGTGTGTGTGTGTGAGTGTGTGTTTTGCTGGATACCATTGTGTATGTCTGTAAGAAAAAGTCGTAGGGTGTTTTTGTGTGTTTCTTCTGCATGTGTGTTTCGGGACGACGTTTGTGAATATGTTAAGGTAATTCCAAGTGTTCATGGCTCTGCTGGAGATCCAATGTGAGTGCTCTGTCGTGAGTGTGACTTTTGTGTGTGTGTGTGTGTGTGTGTGTGTTTGCAGGAAACCATTGTGTATGCCTGCAAGAAAAAGTCGATGGGTGTTTGTGTGTGTTATTTGTATATGTGAGTGTCAGGACCATGTTTGTGATTATGTTAAAGCAGTTCCAAGTGTTGACGGCTGTGTTGGAGACCCAGTGTGAGTGCTGTGTTGTGAGTGTGATAGTGTGTGTGTGTCTGTGTGTGTTTCAGAACCCCCTGTGTACGCCTGTAAGAAAAACTCAATGGGTGTTTGTGTGTGTTTCTTGTGTATGTGTGTGTCGGGACCACGTATGTGAGTATGTTGTGGCAGTTCCAAGTGCCAGTGTGAATGCTGTGTTGTGAGTGTGGCAGTGTGTGTTTCTGTGTGTGTTTGTGTTGGCGGGAAAACATTGTGTATGCCTGTAAGAATAAGTCGATGGATGTTTGTGTGAGTTTCATGTGTATGTGTGTGTCGCAACCACATTTGTCAATATTTTAGGACAGTTCCAAGTGTTGATGGTTCTGTTGGATACCCATTGTGAGTGCTGTGTTGTAAGTGTGACTGTGTGTGTGTGTGTTCGCGGGAAACCGTTGTGTATGCCTGTAAGAAAAAGTCGATGGGTGTTTGTGTGTGTTTCTTGTGTATGTTTGTGTCGGTAAAACGTTTGTGAGTATGTTAGGGCAGTTCCGAGTGTTGATGGTTCTGCCGAGGCCCAGTGTGCGTACTGTGCTGTTAGTGTGACAGTGTGTGTGTGTGTGTGTGTGTGTTTGGGGAAACCCCACTCTGTCTGCCTGTAACAAAAAGTTGATGGGTGTTTGTGTGTGTTTCTTGTGTATGTGTGTGTCGGGACCACGTTTGTGTGTATGTTAGGGCAGATTCAAGTGCCAGTGTGAATGCTGTGTTGTGAGTGTGATAGTGTGTGTGTGTTTGCGGAAACCATTGTGCATGACTGTACGTAAAAGTCAATGGGAGTTTGTGTGTGTTTCTTGTGTATGTGTGTGTCGGGACCATGTTTGTGAGTATGTTAGGGCAGTTCCAACTGTTGATGGCTATGCCGGGGACCCAGTGTGAGTGCTGTGTTGTGCGTGTGATAGTGTTTGTGTGTGTGTGTGTGAGTGTGTGTTTTGCTGGGTACCATTGTGTATGTCTGTAAGAAAAATTCGTAGGATGTTTTTGTGTGTTTCTTCTGCATGTGTGTTTCGGGACCACGTTTGTGAATATGTTAAGGTAATTCCAAGTGTTGATGGCTCTGCTGGAGATCCAATGTGAGTGCTCTGTCGTGAGTTTGACTTTTGTGTGTGTGTGTGTGTGTGTGTTTCCAGGAAACCATTGTGTATGCCTGCAAGAAAAAGTCGATGGGTGTTTGTGTGTGTTATTTGTATATGTGTGTGTCAGGACCATGTTTGTGATTAGGTTAAAGCAGTTCCAAGTGTTGACGGCTGTGTTGGAGACCCAGTGTGAGTGCTGTGTTGTGAGTGTGATAGTGTGTGTGTGTGTGTTTGCGGAAACCATTGTGCATGACTGTACGTAAAAGATAGTGTGAGTGTGATAGTGTGTGTGTGTGTGTTTTCAGGAAACCATTGTGTATGCCTGCAAGAAAAAGTCGATGGGTGTTTGTGTGTGTTATTTGTATATGTGTGTGTCAGGACCATGTTTGTGATTATGTTAAAGCAGTTCCAAGTGTTGACGGCTGTGTTGGAGACCCAATGTGAGTGCTGTGTTGTGAGTGTGATAGTGTGTGTGTGTGTGTTTGCGGAAACCATTGTGCATGACTGTACGTAAAAGTCAATGGGAGTTTGTGTGTGTTTCTTGTGTATGTGTGTGTCGGGACCACGTTTGTGAGTATGTTAGGGCAGTTCCAACTGTTGATGGCTATGCCGGGGACCCAGTGTGAGTGCTGTGTTGTGCGTGTGATAGTGTTTGTGTGTGTGTGTGTGAGTGTGTGTTTTGCTGGATACCATTGTGTATGTCTGTAAGAAAAAGTCGTAGGGTGTTTTTGTGTGTTTCTTCTGCATGTGTGTTTCGGGACGACGTTTGTGAATATGTTAAGGTAATTCCAAGTGTTCATGGCTCTGCTGGAGATCCAATGTGAGTGCTCTGTCGTGAGTGTGACTTTTGTGTGTGTGTGTGTGTGTGTGTGTTTGCAGGAAACCATTGTGTATGCCTGCAAGAAAAAGTCGATGGGTGTTTGTGTGTGTTATTTGTATATGTGAGTGTCAGGACCATGTTTGTGATTATGTTAAAGCAGTTCCAAGTGTTGACGGCTGTGTTGGAGACCCAGTGTGAGTGCTGTGTTGTGAGTGTGATAGTGTGTGTGTGTCTGTGTGTGTTTCAGAACGCCCTGTGTACGCCTGTAAGAAAAACTCAATGGGTGTTTGTGTGTGTTTCTTGTGTATGTGTGTGTCGGGACCACGTATGTGAGTATGTTGTGGCAGTTCCAAGTGCCAGTGTGAATGCTGTGTTGTGAGTGTGGCAGTGTGTGTTTCTGTGTGTGTTTGTGTTGGCGGGAAAACATTGTGTATGCCTGTAAGAATAAGTCGATGGATGTTTGTGTGAGTTTCATGTGTATGTGTGTGTCGCAACCACATTTGTCAATATTTTAGGACAGTTCCAAGTGTTGATGGTTCTGTTGGATACCCATTGTGAGTGCTGTGTTGTAAGTGTGACTGTGTGTGTGTGTGTTCGCGGGAAACCGTTGTGTATGCCTGTAAGAAAAAGTCGATGGGTGTTTGTGTGTGTTTCTTGTGTATGTTTGTGTCGGTAAAACGTTTGTGAGTATGTTAGGGCAGTTCCGAGTGTTGATGGTTCTGCCGAGGCCCAGTGTGCGTACTGTGCTGTTAGTGTGACAGTGTGTGTGTGTGTGTGTGTGTGTGTTTGGGGAAACCCCACTCTGTCTGCCTGTAACAAAAAGTTGATGGGTGTTTGTGTGTGTTTCTTGTGTATGTGTGTGTCGGGACCACGTTTGTGTGTATGTTAGGGCAGATTCAAGTGCCAGTGTGAATGCTGTGTTGTGAGTGTGATAGTGTGTGTGTGTTTGCGGAAACCATTGTGCATGACTGTACGTAAAAGTCAATGGGAGTTTGTGTGTGTTTCTTGTGTATGTGTGTGTCGGGACCACGTTTGTGAGTATATTAGGGCAGTTCCAACTGTTGATGGCTATGCCGGGGACCCAGTGTGAGTGCTGTGTTGTGCGTGTGATAGTGTTTGTGTGTGTGTGTGTGTGAGTGTGTGTTTTGCTGGATACCATTGTGTATGTCTGTAAGAAAAATTCGTAGGATGTTTTTGTGTGTTTCTTCTGCATGTGTGTTTCGGGACCACGTTTGTGAATATGTTAAGGTAATTCCAAGTGTTGATGGCTCTGCTGGAGATCCAATGTGAGTGCTCTGTCGTGAGTGTGACTTTTGTGTGTGTGTGTGTGTGTTTGCAGGAAACCATTGTGTATGCCTGCAAGAAAAAGTCGATGGGTGTTTGTGTGTGTTATTTGTATATGTGTGTGTCAGGACCATGTTTGTGATTATGTTAAAGCAGTTCCAAGTGTTGACGGCTGTGTTGGAGACCCAGTGTGAGTGCTGTGTTGTGAGTGTGATAGTGTGTGTGTGTGTTTGCGGAAACCATTGTGCATGACTGTACGTAAAAGATAGTGTGAGTGTGATAGTGTGTGTGTGTGTGTGTTTTCAGGAAACCATTGTGTATGCCTGCAAGAAAAAGTCGATGGGTGTTTGTGTGTGTTATTTGTATATGTGTGTGTCAGGACCATGTTTGTGATTATGTTAAAGCAGTTCCAAGTGTTGACGGCTGTGTTGGAGACCCAATGTGAGTGCTGTGTTGTGAGTGTGATAGTGTGTGTGTGTGTGTTTGCGGAAACCATTGTGCATGACTGTACGTAAAAGTCAATGGGAGTTTGTGTGTGTTTCTTGTGTATGTGTGTGTCGCGACCACGTTTGTGAGTATGTTAGGGCAGTTCCAACTGTTGATGGCTATGCCGGGGACCCAGTGTGAGTGCTGTGTTGTGCGTGTGATAGTGTTTGTGTGTGTGTGTGTGAGTGTGTGTTTTGCTGGATACCATTGTGTATGTCTGTAAGAAAAAGTCGTAGGGTGTTTTTGTGTGTTTCTTCTGCATGTGTGTTTCGGGACCACGTTTGTGAATATGTTAAGGTAATTCCAAGTGTTCATGGCTCTGCTGGAGATCCAATGTGAGTGCTCTGTCGTGAGTGTGACTTTTGTGTGTGTGTGTGTGTGTGTGTGTTTGCAGGAAACCATTGTGTATGCCTGCAAGAAAAAGTCGATGGGTGTTTGTGTGTGTTATTTGTATATGTGAGTGTCAGGACCATGTTTGTGATTATGTTAAAGCAGTTCCAAGTGTTGACGGCTGTGTTGGAGACCCAGTGTGAGTGCTGTGTTGTGAGTGTGATAGTGTGTGTGTGTCTGTGTGTGTTTCAGAACCCCCTGTGTACGCCTGTAAGAAAAACTCAATGGGTGTTTGTGTGTGTTTCTTGTGTATGTGTGTGTCGGGACCACGTATGTGAGTATGTTGTGGCAGTTCCAAGTGCCAGTGTGAATGCTGTGTTGTGAGTGTGGCAGTGTGTGTTTCTGTGTGTGTTTGTGTTGGCGGGAAAACATTGTGTATGCCTGTAAGAATAAGTCGATGGATGTTTGTGTGAGTTTCATGTGTATGTGTGTGTCGCAACCACATTTGTCAATATTTTAGGACAGTTCCAAGTGTTGATGGTTCTGTTGGATACCCATTGTGAGTGCTGTGTTGTAAGTGTGACTGTGTGTGTGTGTGTTCGCGGGAAACCGTTGTGTATGCCTGTAAGAAAAAGTCGATGGGTGTTTGTGTGTGTTTCTTGTGTATGTTTGTGTCGGTAAAACGTTTGTGAGTATGTTAGGGCAGTTCCGAGTGTTGATGGTTCTGCCGAGGCCCAGTGTGCGTACTGTGCTGTTAGTGTGACAGTGTGTGTGTGTGTGTGTGTGTGTTTGGGGAAACCCCACTCTGTCTGCCTGTAACAAAAAGTTGATGGGTGTTTGTGTGTGTTTCTTGTGTATGTGTGTGTCGGGACCACGTTTGTGTGTATGTTAGGGCAGATTCAAGTGCCAGTGTGAATGCTGTGTTGTGAGTGTGATAGTGTGTGTGTGTTTGCGGAAACCATTGTGCATGACTGTACGTAAAAGTCAATGGGAGTTTGTGTGTGTTTCTTGTGTATGTGTGTGTCGGGACCATGTTTGTGAGTATGTTAGGGCAGTTCCAACTGTTGATGGCTATGCCGGGGACCCAGTGTGAGTGCTGTGTTGTGCGTGTGATAGTGTTTGTGTGTGTGTGTGTGAGTGTGTGTTTTGCTGGGTACCATTGTGTATGTCTGTAAGAAAAATTCGTAGGATGTTTTTGTGTGTTTCTTCTGCATGTGTGTTTCGGGACCACGTTTGTGAATATGTTAAGGTAATTCCAAGTGTTGATGGCTCTGCTGGAGATCCAATGTGAGTGCTCTGTCGTGAGTTTGACTTTTGTGTGTGTGTGTGTGTGTGTGTTTCCAGGAAACCATTGTGTATGCCTGCAAGAAAAAGTCGATGGGTGTTTGTGTGTGTTATTTGTATATGTGTGTGTCAGGACCATGTTTGTGATTAGGTTAAAGCAGTTCCAAGTGTTGACGGCTGTGTTGGAGACCCAGTGTGAGTGCTGTGTTGTGAGTGTGATAGTGTGTGTGTGTGTGTTTGCGGAAACCATTGTGCATGACTGTACGTAAAAGATAGTGTGAGTGTGATAGTGTGTGTGTGTGTGTTTTCAGGAAACCATTGTGTATGCCTGCAAGAAAAAGTCGATGGGTGTTTGTGTGTGTTATTTGTATATGTGTGTGTCAGGACCATGTTTGTGATTATGTTAAAGCAGTTCCAAGTGTTGACGGCTGTGTTGGAGACCCAATGTGAGTGCTGTGTTGTGAGTGTGATAGTGTGTGTGTGTGTGTTTGCGGAAACCATTGTGCATGACTGTACGTAAAAGTCAATGGGAGTTTGTGTGTGTTTCTTGTGTATGTGTGTGTCGGGACCACGTTTGTGAGTATGTTAGGGCAGTTCCAACTGTTGATGGCTATGCCGGGGACCCAGTGTGAGTGCTGTGTTGTGCGTGTGATAGTGTTTGTGTGTGTGTGTGTGAGTGTGTGTTTTGCTGGATACCATTGTGTATGTCTGTAAGAAAAAGTCGTAGGGTGTTTTTGTGTGTTTCTTCTGCATGTGTGTTTCGGGACGACGTTTGTGAATATGTTAAGGTAATTCCAAGTGTTCATGGCTCTGCTGGAGATCCAATGTGAGTGCTCTGTCGTGAGTGTGACTTTTGTGTGTGTGTGTGTGTGTGTGTGTTTGCAGGAAACCATTGTGTATGCCTGCAAGAAAAAGTCGATGGGTGTTTGTGTGTGTTATTTGTATATGTGAGTGTCAGGACCATGTTTGTGATTATGTTAAAGCAGTTCCAAGTGTTGACGGCTGTGTTGGAGACCCAGTGTGAGTGCTGTGTTGTGAGTGTGATAGTGTGTGTGTGTCTGTGTGTGTTTCAGAACGCCCTGTGTACGCCTGTAAGAAAAACTCAATGGGTGTTTGTGTGTGTTTCTTGTGTATGTGTGTGTCGGGACCACGTATGTGAGTATGTTGTGGCAGTTCCAAGTGCCAGTGTGAATGCTGTGTTGTGAGTGTGGCAGTGTGTGTTTCTGTGTGTGTTTGTGTTGGCGGGAAAACATTGTGTATGCCTGTAAGAATAAGTCGATGGATGTTTGTGTGAGTTTCATGTGTATGTGTGTGTCGCAACCACATTTGTCAATATTTTAGGACAGTTCCAAGTGTTGATGGTTCTGTTGGATACCCATTGTGAGTGCTGTGTTGTAAGTGTGACTGTGTGTGTGTGTGTTCGCGGGAAACCGTTGTGTATGCCTGTAAGAAAAAGTCGATGGGTGTTTGTGTGTGTTTCTTGTGTATGTTTGTGTCGGTAAAACGTTTGTGAGTATGTTAGGGCAGTTCCGAGTGTTGATGGTTCTGCCGAGGCCCAGTGTGCGTACTGTGCTGTTAGTGTGACAGTGTGTGTGTGTGTGTGTGTGTGTTTGGGGAAACCCCACTCTGTCTGCCTGTAACAAAAAGTTGATGGGTGTTTGTGTGTGTTTCTTGTGTATGTGTGTGTCGGGACCACGTTTGTGTGTATGTTAGGGCAGATTCAAGTGCCAGTGTGAATGCTGTGTTGTGAGTGTGATAGTGTGTGTGTGTTTGCGGAAACCATTGTGCATGACTGTACGTAAAAGTCAATGGGAGTTTGTGTGTGTTTCTTGTGTATGTGTGTGTCGGGACCACGTTTGTGAGTATATTAGGGCAGTTCCAACTGTTGATGGCTATGCCGGGGACCCAGTGTGAGTGCTGTGTTGTGCGTGTGATAGTGTTTGTGTGTGTGTGTGTGTGAGTGTGTGTTTTGCTGGATACCATTGTGTATGTCTGTAAGAAAAATTCGTAGGATGTTTTTGTGTGTTTCTTCTGCATGTGTGTTTCGGGACCACGTTTGTGAATATGTTAAGGTAATTCCAAGTGTTGATGGCTCTGCTGGAGATCCAATGTGAGTGCTCTGTCGTGAGTGTGACTTTTGTGTGTGTGTGTGTGTGTTTGCAGGAAACCATTGTGTATGCCTGCAAGAAAAAGTCGATGGGTGTTTGTGTGTGTTATTTGTATATGTGTGTGTCAGGACCATGTTTGTGATTATGTTAAAGCAGTTCCAAGTGTTGACGGCTGTGTTGGAGACCCAGTGTGAGTGCTGTGTTGTGAGTGTGATAGTGTGTGTGTGTGTTTGCGGAAACCATTGTGCATGACTGTACGTAAAAGATAGTGTGAGTGTGATAGTGTGTGTGTGTGTGTTTTCAGGAAACCATTGTGTATGCCTGCAAGAAAAAGTCGATGGGTGTTTGTGTGTGTTATTTGTATATGTGTGTGTCAGGACCATGTTTGTGATTATGTTAAAGCAGTTCCAAGTGTTGACGGCTGTGTTGGAGACCCAATGTGAGTGCTGTGTTGTGAGTGTGATAGTGTGTGTGTGTGTGTTTGCGGAAACCATTGTGCATGACTGTACGTAAAAGTCAATGGGAGTTTGTGTGTGTTTCTTGTGTATGTGTGTGTCGCGACCACGTTTGTGAGTATGTTAGGGCAGTTCCAACTGTTGATGGCTATGCCGGGGACCCAGTGTGAGTGCTGTGTTGTGCGTGTGATAGTGTTTGTGTGTGTGTGTGTGAGTGTGTGTTTTGCTGGATACCATTGTGTATGTCTGTAAGAAAAAGTCGTAGGGTGTTTTTGTGTGTTTCTTCTGCATGTGTGTTTCGGGACGACGTTTGTGAATATGTTAAGGTAATTCCAAGTGTTCATGGCTCTGCTGGAGATCCAATGTGAGTGCTCTGTCGTGAGTGTGACTTTTGTGTGTGTGTGTGTGTGTGTGTGTTTGCAGGAAACCATTGTGTATGCCTGCAAGAAAAAGTCGATGGGTGTTTGTGTGTGTTATTTGTATATGTGAGTGTCAGGACCATGTTTGTGATTATGTTAAAGCAGTTCCAAGTGTTGACGGCTGTGTTGGAGACCCAGTGTGAGTGCTGTGTTGTGAGTGTGATAGTGTGTGTGTGTCTGTGTGTGTTTCAGAACCCCCTGTGTACGCCTGTAAGAAAAACTCAATGGGTGTTTGTGTGTGTTTCTTGTGTATGTGTGTGTCGGGACCACGTATGTGAGTATGTTGTGGCAGTTCCAAGTGCCAGTGTGAATGCTGTGTTGTGAGTGTGGCAGTGTGTGTTTCTGTGTGTGTTTGTGTTGGCGGGAAAACATTGTGTATGCCTGTAAGAATAAGTCGATGGATGTTTGTGTGAGTTTCATGTGTATGTGTGTGTCGCAACCACATTTGTCAATATTTTAGGACAGTTCCAAGTGTTGATGGTTCTGTTGGATACCCATTGTGAGTGCTGTGTTGTAAGTGTGACTGTGTGTGTGTGTGTTCGCGGGAAACCGTTGTGTATGCCTGTAAGAAAAAGTCGATGGGTGTTTGTGTGTGTTTCTTGTGTATGTTTGTGTCGGTAAAACGTTTGTGAGTATGTTAGGGCAGTTCCGAGTGTTGATGGTTCTGCCGAGGCCCAGTGTGCGTACTGTGCTGTTAGTGTGACAGTGTGTGTGTGTGTGTGTGTGTGTGTGTTTGGGGAAACCCCACTCTGTCTGCCTGTAACAAAAAGTTGATGGGTGTTTGTGTGTGTTTCTTGTGTATGTGTGTGTCGGGACCACGTTTGTGTGTATGTTAGGGCAGATTCAAGTGCCAGTGTGAATGCTGTGTTGTGAGTGTGATAGTGTGTGTGTGTTTGCGGAAACCATTGTGCATGACTGTACGTAAAAGTCAATGGGAGTTTGTGTGTGTTTCTTGTGTATGTGTGTGTCGGGACCACGTTTGTGAGTATGTTAGGGCAGTTCCAACTGTTGATGGCTATGCCGGGGACCCAGTGTGAGTGCTGTGTTGTGCGTGTGATAGTGTTTGTGTGTGTGTGTGTGAGTGTGTGTTTTGCTGGGTACCATTGTGTATGTCTGTAAGAAAAATTCGTAGGATGTTTTTGTGTGTTTCTTCTGCATGTGTGTTTCGGGACCACGTTTGTGAATATGTTAAGGTAATTCCAAGTGTTGATGGCTCTGCTGGAGATCCAATGTGAGTGCTCTGTCGTGAGTGTGACTTTTGTGTGTGTGTGTGTGTGTGTGTGTTTCCAGGAAACCATTGTGTATGCCTGCAAGAAAAAGTCGATGGGTGTTTGTGTGTGTTATTTGTATATGTGTGTGTCAGGACCATGTTTGTGATTAGGTTAAAGCAGTTCCAAGTGTTGACGGCTGTGTTGGAGACCCAGTGTGAGTGCTGTGTTGTGAGTGTGATAGTGTGTGTGTGTGTGTTTGCGGAAACCATTGTGCATGACTGTACGTAAAAGATAGTGAGTGTGATAGTGTGTGTGTGTGTGTTTTCAGGAAACCATTGTGTATGCCTGCAAGAAAAAGTCGATGGGTGTTTGTGTGTATTATTTGTATATGTGTGTGTCAGGACCATGTTTGTGATTATGTTAAAGCAGTTCCAAGTGTTGACGGCTGTGTTGGAGACCCAATGTGAGTGCTGTGTTGTGAGTGTGATAGTGTGTGTGTGTGTGTTTGCGGAAACCATTGTGCATGACTGTACGTAAAAGTCAATGGGAGTTTGTGTGTGTTTCTTGTGTATGTGTGTGTCGGGACCACGTTTGTGAGTATGTTAGGGCAGTTCCAACTGTTGATGGCTATGCCGGGGCCCCAGTGTGAGTGCTGTGTTGTGCGTGTGATAGTGTTTGTGTGTGTGTGTGTGAGTGTGTGTTTTGCTGGATACCATTGTGTATGTCTGTAAGAAAAAGTCGTAGGGTGTTTTTGTGTGTTTCTTCTGCATGTGTGTTTCGGGACGACGTTTGTGAATATGTTAAGGTAATTCCAAGTGTTCATGGCTCTGCTGGAGATCCAATGTGAGTACTCTGTCGTGAGTGTGACTTTTGTGTGTGTGTGTGTGTGTGTGTGTTTGCAGGAAACCATTGTGTATGCCTGCAAGAAAAAGTCGATGGGTGTTTGTGTGTGTTATTTGTATATGTGAGTGTCAGGACCATGTTTGTGATTATGTTAAAGCAGTTCCAAGTGTTGACGGCTGTGTTGGAGACCCAGTGTGAGTGCTGTGTTGTGAGTGTGATAGTGTGTGTGTGTCTGTGTGTGTTTCAGAACGCCCTGTGTACGCCTGTAAGAAAAACTCAATGGGTGTTTGTGTGTGTTTCTTGTGTATGTGTGTGTCGGGACCACGTATGTGAGTATGTTGTGGCAGTTCCAAGTGCCAGTGTGAATGCTGTGTTGTGAGTGTGGCAGTGTGTGTTTCAGTGTGTGTTTGTGTTGGCGGGAAAACATTGTGTATGCCTGTAAGAATAAGTCGATGGATGTTTGTGTGAGTTTCATGTGTATGTGTGTGTCGCAACCACATTTGTCAATATTTTAGGACAGTTCCAAGTGTTGATGGTTCTGTTGGATACCCATTGTGAGTGCTGTGTTGTAAGTGTGACTGTGTGTGTGTGTGTTCGCGGGAAACCGTTGTGTATGCCTGTAAGAAAAAGTCGATGGGTGTTTGTGTGTGTTTCTTGTGTATGTTTGTGTCGGTAAAACGTTTGTGAGTATGTTAGGGCAGTTCCGAGTGTTGATGGTTCTGCCGAGGCCCAGTGTGCGTACTGTGCTGTTAGTGTGACAGTGTGTGTGTGTGTGTGTGTGTGTGTGTTTGGGGAAACCCCACTCTGTCTGCCTGTAACAAAAAGTTGATGGGTGTTTGTGTGTGTTTCTTGTGTATGTGTGTGTCGGGACCACGTTTGTGTGTATGTTAGGGCAGATTCAAGTGCCAGTGTGAATGCTGTGTTGTGAGTGTGATAGTGTGTGTGTGTTTGCGGAAACCATTGTGCATGACTGTACGTAAAAGTCAATGGGAGTTTGTGTGTGTTTCTTGTGTATGTGTGTGTCGGGACCACGTTTGTGAGTATATTAGGGCAGTTCCAACTGTTGATGGCTATGCCGGGGACCCAGTGTGAGTGCTGTGTTGTGCGTGTGATAGTGTTTGTGTGTGTGTGTGTGTGAGTGTGTGTTTTGCTGGATACCATTGTGTATGTCTGTAAGAAAAATTCGTAGGATGTTTTTGTGTGTTTCTTCTGCATGTGTGTTTCGGGACCACGTTTGTGAATATGTTAAGGTAATTCCAAGTGTTCATGGCTCTGCTGGAGATCCAATGTGAGTGCTCTGTCGTGAGTGTGACTTTTGTGTGTGTGTGTGTGTGTGTTTGCAGGAAACCATTGTGTATGCCTGCAAGAAAAAGTCGATGGGTGTTTGTGTGTGTTATTTGTATATGTGTGTGTCAGGACCATGTTTGTGATTAGGTTAAAGCAGTTCCAAGTGTTGACGGCTGTGTTGGAGACCCAGTGTGAGTGCTGTGTTGTGAGTGTGATAGTGTGTGTGTGTGTGTTTGCGGAAACCATTGTGCATGACTGTACGTAAAAGACAGTGTGAGTGTGATAGTGTGTGTGTGTGTGTTTTCAGGAAACCATTGTGTATGCCTGCAAGAAAAAGTCGATGGGTGTTTGTGTGTGTTATTTGTATATGTGTGTGTCAGGACCATGTTTGTGATTATGTTAAAGCAGTTCCAAGTGTTGACGGCTGTGTTGGAGACCCAATGTGAGTGCTGTGTTGTGAGTGTGATAGTGTGTGTGTGTGTGTTTGCGGAAACCATTGTGCATGACTGTACGTAAAAGTCAATGGGAGTTTGTGTGTGTTTCTTGTGTATGTGTGTGTCGGGACCACGTTTGTGAGTATGTTAGGGCAGTTCCAACTGTTGATGGCTATGCCGGGGACCCAGTGTGAGTGCTGTGTTGTGCGTGTGATAGTGTTTGTGTGTGTGTGTGTGAGTGTGTGTTTTGCTGGATACCATTGTGTATGTCTGTAAGAAAAAGTCGTAGGGTGTTTTTGTGTGTTTCTTCTGCATGTGTGTTTCGGGACGACGTTTGTGAATATGTTAAGGTAATTCCAAGTGTTCATGGCTCTGCTGGAGATCCAATGTGAGTGCTCTGTCGTGAGTGTGACTTTTGTGTGTGTGTGTGTGTGTGTGTGTGTTTGCAGGAAACCATTGTGTATGCCTGCAAGAAAAAGTCGATGGGTGTTTGTGTGTGTTATTTTTATATGTGTGTGTCAGGACCATGTTTGTGATTATGTTAAAGCAGTTCCAAGTGTTGACGGCTGTGTTGGAGACCCAGTGTGAGTGCTGTGTTGTGAGTGTGATAGTGTGTGTGTGTCTGTGTGTGTTTCAGAACCCCCTGTGTACGCCTGTAAGAAAAACTCAATGGGTGTTTGTGTGAGTTTCATGTGTATGTGTGTGTCGGGACCACGTATGTGAGTATGTTGTGGCAGTTCCAAGTGCCAGTGTGAATGCTGTGTTGTGAGTGTGGCAGTGTGTGTTTCTGTGTGTGTTTGTGTTGGCGGGAAAACATTGTGTATGCCTGTAAGGATAAGTCGATGGATGTTTGTGTGAGTTTCATGTGTATGTGTGTGTCGCAACCACATTTGTCAATATTTTAGGACAGTTCCAAGTGTTGATGGTTCTGTTGGATACCCATTGTGAGTGCTGTGTTGTAAGTGTGACTGTGTGTGTGTGTGTTCGCGGGAAACCGTTGTGTATGCCTGTAAGAAAAAGTCGATGGGTGTTTGTGTGTGTTTCTTGTGTATGTTTGTGTCGGTAAAACGTTTGTGAGTATGTTAGGGCAGTTCCAAGTGTTGATGGTTCTGCCGAGGCCCAGTGTGCGTACTGTGCTGTTAGTGTGACAGTGTGTGTGTGTGTGTGTGTGTGTGTTTGGGGAAACCCCACTCTGTCTGCCTGTAACAAAAAGTTGATGGGTGTTTGTGTGTGTTTCTTGTGTATGTGTGTGTCGGGACCACGTTTGTGTGTATGTTAGGGCAGATTCAAGTGCCAGTGTGAATGCTGTGTTGTGAGTGTGATAGTGTGTGTGTGTTTGCGGAAACCATTGTGCATGACTGTACGTAAAAGTCAATGGGAGTTTGTGTGTGTTTCTTGTGTATGTGTGTGTCGGGACCACGTTTGTGAGTATGTTAGGGCAGTTCCAACTGTTGATGGCTATGCCGGGGACCCAGTGTGAGTGCTGTGTTGTGCGTGTGATAGTGTTTGTGTGTGTGTGTGTGAGTGTGTGTTTTGCTCGGTACCATTGTGTATGTCTGTAAGAAAAATTCGTAGGATGTTTTTGTGTGTTTCTTCTGCATGTGTGTTTCGGGACCACGTTTGTGAATATGTTAAGGTAATTCCAAGTGTTGATGGCTCTGCTGGAGATCCAATGTGAGTGCTCTGTCGTGAGTGTGACTTTTGTGTGTGTGTGTGTGTGTGTGTGTGTTTGCAGGAAACCATTGTGTATGCCTGCAAGAAAAAGTCGATGGGTGTTTGTGTGTGTTATTTGTATATGTGTGTGTCAGGACCATGTTTGTGATTATGTTAAAGCAGTTCCAAGTGTTGACGGCTGTGTTGGAGACCCAGTGTGAGTGCTGTGTTGTGAGTGTGATAGTGTGTGTGTGTGTGTTTGCGGAAACCATTGTGCATGACTGTACGTAAAAGACAGTGTGAGTGTGATAGTGTGTGTGTGTGTGTTTTCAGGAAACCATTGTGTATGCCTGCAAGAAAAAGTCGATGGGTGTTTGTGTGTGTTATTTGTATATGTGTGTGTCAGGACCATGTTTGTGATTATGTTAAAGCAGTTCCAAGTGTTGACGGCTGTGTTGGAGACCCAATGTGAGTGCTGTGTTGTGAGTGTGATAGTGTGTGTGTGTGTGTGTTTGCGGAAACCATTGTGCATGACTGTACGTAAAAGTCAATGGGAGTTTGTGTGTGTTTCTTGTGTATGTGTGTGTCGGGACCACGTTTGTGAGTATGTTAGGGCAGTTCCAACTGTTGATGGCTATGCCGGGGCCCCAGTGTGAGTGCTGTGTTGTGCGTGTGATAGTGTTTGTGTGTGTGTGTGTGAGTGTGTGTTTTGCTGGATACCATTGTGTATGTCTGTAAGAAAAAGTCGTAGGGTGTTTTTGTGTGTTTCTTCTGCATGTGTGTTTCGGGACGACGTTTGTGAATATGTTAAGGTAATTCCAAGTGTTCATGGCTCTGCTGGAGATCCAATGTGAGTGCTCTGTCGTGAGTGTGACTTTTGTGTGTGTGTGTGTGTGTGTGTGTGTTTGCAGGAAACCATTGTGTATGCCTGCAAGAAAAAGTCGATGGGTGTTTGTGTGTGTTATTTGTATATGTGAGTGTCAGGACCATGTTTGTGATTATGTTAAAGCAGTTCCAAGTGTTGACGGCTGTGTTGGAGACCCAGTGTGAGTGCTGTGTTGTGAGTGTGATAGTGTGTTTGTGTCTGTGTGTGTTTCAGAACCCCCTGTGTACGCCTGTAAGAAAAACTCAATGGGTGTTTGTGTGTGTTTCTTGTGTATGTGTGTGTCGGGACCACGTATGTGAGTATGTTGTGGCAGTTCCAAGTGCCAGTGTGAATGCTGTGTTGTGAGTGTGGCAGTGTGTGTTTCTGTGTGTGTTTGTGTTGGCGGGAAAACATTGTGTATGCCTGTAAGAATAAGTCGATGGATGTTTGTGTGAGTTTCATGTGTATGTGTGTGTCGCAACCACATTTGTCAATATTTTAGGACAGTTCCAAGTGTTGATGGTTCTGTTGGATACCCATTGTGAGTGCTGTGTTGTAAGTGTGACTGTGTGTGTGTGTGTTCGCGGGAAACCGTTGTGTATGCCTGTAAGAAAAAGTCGATGGGTGTTTGTGTGTGTTTCTTGTGTATGTTTGTGTCGGTAAAACGTTTGTGAGTATGTTAGGGCAGTTCCGAGTGTTGATGGTTCTGCCGAGGCCCAGTGTGCGTACTGTGCTGTTAGTGTGACAGTGTGTGTGTGTGTGTGTGTGTGTTTGGGGAAACCCCACTCTGTCTGCCTGTAACAAAAAGTTGATGGGTGTTTGTGTGTGTTTCTTGTGTATGTGTGTGTCGGGACCACGTTTGTGTGTATGTTAGGGCAGATTCAAGTGCCAGTGTGAATGCTGTGTTGTGAGTGTGATAGTGTGTGTGTGTTTGCGGAAACCATTGTGCATGACTGTACGTAAAAGTCAATGGGAGTTTGTGTGTGTTTCTTGTGTATGTGTGTGTCGGGACCATGTTTGTGAGTATGTTAGGGCAGTTCCAACTGTTGATGGCTATGCCGGGGACCCAGTGTGAGTGCTGTGTTGTGCGTGTGATAGTGTTTGTGTGTGTGTGTGTGAGTGTGTGTTTTGCTGGGTACCATTGTGTATGTCTGTAAGAAAAATTCGTAGGATGTTTTTGTGTGTTTCTTCTGCATGTGTGTTTCGGGACCACGTTTGTGAATATGTTAAGGTAATTCCAAGTGTTGATGGCTCTGCTGGAGATCCAATGTGAGTGCTCTGTCGTGAGTTTGACTTTTGTGTGTGTGTGTGTGTGTGTGTTTCCAGGAAACCATTGTGTATGCCTGCAAGAAAAAGTCGATGGGTGTTTGTGTGTGTTATTTGTATATGTGTGTGTCAGGACCATGTTTGTGATTAGGTTAAAGCAGTTCCAAGTGTTGACGGCTGTGTTGGAGACCCAGTGTGAGTGCTGTGTTGTGAGTGTGATAGTGTGTGTGTGTGTGTTTGCGGAAACCATTGTGCATGACTGTACGTAAAAGATAGTGTGAGTGTGATAGTGTGTGTGTGTGTGTTTTCAGGAAACCATTGTGTATGCCTGCAAGAAAAAGTCGATGGGTGTTTGTGTGTGTTATTTGTATATGTGTGTGTCAGGACCATGTTTGTGATTATGTTAAAGCAGTTCCAAGTGTTGACGGCTGTGTTGGAGACCCAATGTGAGTGCTGTGTTGTGAGTGTGATAGTGTGTGTGTGTGTGTTTGCGGAAACCATTGTGCATGACTGTACGTAAAAGTCAATGGGAGTTTGTGTGTGTTTCTTGTGTATGTGTGTGTCGGGACCACGTTTGTGAGTATGTTAGGGCAGTTCCAACTGTTGATGGCTATGCCGGGGACCCAGTGTGAGTGCTGTGTTGTGCGTGTGATAGTGTTTGTGTGTGTGTGTGTGAGTGTGTGTTTTGCTGGATACCATTGTGTATGTCTGTAAGAAAAAGTCGTAGGGTGTTTTTGTGTGTTTCTTCTGCATGTGTGTTTCGGGACGACGTTTGTGAATATGTTAAGGTAATTCCAAGTGTTCATGGCTCTGCTGGAGATCCAATGTGAGTGCTCTGTCGTGAGTGTGACTTTTGTGTGTGTGTGTGTGTGTGTGTGTTTGCAGGAAACCATTGTGTATGCCTGCAAGAAAAAGTCGATGGGTGTTTGTGTGTGTTATTTGTATATGTGAGTGTCAGGACCATGTTTGTGATTATGTTAAAGCAGTTCCAAGTGTTGACGGCTGTGTTGGAGACCCAGTGTGAGTGCTGTGTTGTGAGTGTGATAGTGTGTGTGTGTCTGTGTGTGTTTCAGAACGCCCTGTGTACGCCTGTAAGAAAAACTCAATGGGTGTTTGTGTGTGTTTCTTGTGTATGTGTGTGTCGGGACCACGTATGTGAGTATGTTGTGGCAGTTCCAAGTGCCAGTGTGAATGCTGTGTTGTGAGTGTGGCAGTGTGTGTTTCTGTGTGTGTTTGTGTTGGCGGGAAAACATTGTGTATGCCTGTAAGAATAAGTCGATGGATGTTTGTGTGAGTTTCATGTGTATGTGTGTGTCGCAACCACATTTGTCAATATTTTAGGACAGTTCCAAGTGTTGATGGTTCTGTTGGATACCCATTGTGAGTGCTGTGTTGTAAGTGTGACTGTGTGTGTGTGTGTTCGCGGGAAACCGTTGTGTATGCCTGTAAGAAAAAGTCGATGGGTGTTTGTGTGTGTTTCTTGTGTATGTTTGTGTCGGTAAAACGTTTGTGAGTATGTTAGGGCAGTTCCGAGTGTTGATGGTTCTGCCGAGGCCCAGTGTGCGTACTGTGCTGTTAGTGTGACAGTGTGTGTGTGTGTGTGTGTGTGTGTTTGGGGAAACCCCACTCTGTCTGCCTGTAACAAAAAGTTGATGGGTGTTTGTGTGTGTTTCTTGTGTATGTGTGTGTCGGGACCACGTTTGTGTGTATGTTAGGGCAGATTCAAGTGCCAGTGTGAATGCTGTGTTGTGAGTGTGATAGTGTGTGTGTGTTTGCGGAAACCATTGTGCATGACTGTACGTAAAAGTCAATGGGAGTTTGTGTGTGTTTCTTGTGTATGTGTGTGTCGGGACCACGTTTGTGAGTATATTAGGGCAGTTCCAACTGTTGATGGCTATGCCGGGGACCCAGTGTGAGTGCTGTGTTGTGCGTGTGATAGTGTTTGTGTGTGTGTGTGTGTGAGTGTGTGTTTTGCTGGATACCATTGTGTATGTCTGTAAGAAAAATTCGTACGATGTTTTTGTGTGTTTCTTCTGCATGTGTGTTTCGGGACCACGTTTGTGAATATGTTAAGGTAATTCCAAGTGTTGATGGCTCTGCTGGAGATCCAATGTGAGTGCTCTGTCGTGAGTGTGACTTTTGTGTGTGTGTGTGTGTGTTTGCAGGAAACCATTGTGTATGCCTGCAAGAAAAAGTCGATGGGTGTTTGTGTGTGTTATTTGTATATGTGTGTGTCAGGACCATGTTTGTGATTATGTTAAAGCAGTTCCAAGTGTTGACGGCTGTGTTGGAGACCCAGTGTGAGTGCTGTGTTGTGAGTGTGATAGTGTGTGTGTGTGTTTGCGGAAACCATTGTGCATGACTGTACGTAAAAGATAGTGTGAGTGTGATAGTGTGTGTGTGTGTGTTTTCAGGAAACCATTGTGTATGCCTGCAAGAAAAAGTCGATGGGTGTTTGTGTGTGTTATTTGTATATGTGTGTGTCAGGACCATGTTTGTGATTATGTTAAAGCAGTTCCAAGTGTTGACGGCTGTGTTGGAGACCCAATGTGAGTGCTGTGTTGTGAGTGTGATAGTGTGTGTGTGTGTGTTTGCGGAAACCATTGTGCATGACTGTACGTAAAAGTCAATGGGAGTTTGTGTGTGTTTCTTGTGTATGTGTGTGTCGCGACCACGTTTGTGAGTATGTTAGGGCAGTTCCAACTGTTGATGGCTATGCCGGGGACCCAGTGTGAGTGCTGTGTTGTGCGTGTGATAGTGTTTGTGTGTGTGTGTGTGAGTGTGTGTTTTGCTGGATACCATTGTGTATGTCTGTAAGAAAAAGTCGTAGGGTGTTTTTGTGTGTTTCTTCTGCATGTGTGTTTCGGGACGACGTTTGTGAATATGTTAAGGTAATTCCAAGTGTTCATGGCTCTGCTGGAGATCCAATGTGAGTGCTCTGTCGTGAGTGTGACTTTTGTGTGTGTGTGTGTGTGTGTGTGTTTGCAGGAAACCATTGTGTATGCCTGCAAGAAAAAGTCGATGGGTGTTTGTGTGTGTTATTTGTATATGTGAGTGTCAGGACCATGTTTGTGATTATGTTAAAGCAGTTCCAAGTGTTGACGGCTGTGTTGGAGACCCAGTGTGAGTGCTGTGTTGTGAGTGTGATAGTGTGTGTGTGTCTGTGTGTGTTTCAGAACCCCCTGTGTACGCCTGTAAGAAAAACTCAATGGGTGTTTGTGTGTGTTTCTTGTGTATGTGTGTGTCGGGACCACGTATGTGAGTATGTTGTGGCAGTTCCAAGTGCCAGTGTGAATGCTGTGTTGTGAGTGTGGCAGTGTGTGTTTCTGTGTGTGTTTGTGTTGGCGGGAAAACATTGTGTATGCCTGTAAGAATAAGTCGATGGATGTTTGTGTGAGTTTCATGTGTATGTGTGTGTCGCAACCACATTTGTCAATATTTTAGGACAGTTCCAAGTGTTGATGGTTCTGTTGGATACCCATTGTGAGTGCTGTGTTGTAAGTGTGACTGTGTGTGTGTGTGTTCGCGGGAAACCGTTGTGTATGCCTGTAAGAAAAAGTCGATGGGTGTTTGTGTGTGTTTCTTGTGTATGTTTGTGTCGGTAAAACGTTTGTGAGTATGTTAGGGCAGTTCCGAGTGTTGATGGTTCTGCCGAGGCCCAGTGTGCGTACTGTGCTGTTAGTGTGACAGTGTGTGTGTGTGTGTGTGTGTGTGTTTGGGGAAACCCCACTCTGTCTGCCTGTAACAAAAAGTTGATGGGTGTTTGTGTGTGTTTCTTGTGTATGTGTGTGTCGGGACCACGTTTGTGTGTATGTTAGGGCAGATTCAAGTGCCAGTGTGAATGCTGTGTTGTGAGTGTGATAGTGTGTGTGTGTTTGCGGAAACCATTGTGCATGACTGTACGTAAAAGTCAATGGGAGTTTGTGTGTGTTTCTTGTGTATGTGTGTGTCGGGACCACGTTTGTGAGTATGTTAGGGCAGTTCCAACTGTTGATGGCTATGCCGGGGACCCAGTGTGAGTGCTGTGTTGTGCGTGTGATAGTGTTTGTGTGTGTGTGTGTGAGTGTGTGTTTTGCTGGGTACCATTGTGTATGTCTGTAAGAAAAATTCTTAGGATGTTTTTGTGTGTTTCTTCTGCATGTGTGTTTCGGGACCACGTTTGTGAATATGTTAAGGTAATTCCAAGTGTTGATGGCTCTGCTGGAGATCCAATGTGAGTGCTCTGTCGTGAGTGTGACTTTTGTGTGTGTGTGTGTGTGTGTGTTTGCAGGAAACCATTGTGTATGCCTGCAAGAAAAAGTCGATGGGTGTTTGTGTGTGTTATTTGTATATGTGTGTGTCAGGACCATGTTTGTGATTAGGTTAAAGCAGTTCCAAGTGTTGACGGCTGTGTTGGAGACCCAGTGTGAGTGCTGTGTTGTGAGTGTGATAGTGTGTGTGTGTGTGTTTGCGGAAACCATTGTGCATGACTGTACGTAAAAGATAGTGTGAGTGTGATAGTGTGTGTGTGTGTGTTTTCAGGAAACCATTGTGTATGCCTGCAAGAAAAAGTCGATGGGTGTTTGTGTGTGTTATTTGTATATGTGTGTGTCAGGACCATGTTTGTGATTATGTTAAAGCAGTTCCAAGTGTTGACGGCTGTGTTGGAGACCCAATGTGAGTGCTGTGTTGTGAGTGTGATAGTGTGTGTGTGTGTGTTTGCGGAAACCATTGTGCATGACTGTACGTAAAAGTCAATGGGAGTTTGTGTGTGTTTCTTGTGTATGTGTGTGTCGGGACCACGTTTGTGAGTATGTTAGGGCAGTTCCAACTGTTGATGGCTATGCCGGGGACCCAGTGTGAGTGCTGTGTTGTGCGTGTGATAGTTTGTGTGTGTGTGTGTGAGTGTGTGTTTTGCTGGATACCATTGTGTATGTCTGTAAGAAAAAGTCGTAGGGTGTTTTTGTGTGTTTCTTCTGCATGTGTGTTTCGGGACGACGTTTGTGAATATGTTAAGGTAATTCCAAGTGTTCATGGCTCTGCTGGAGATCCAATGTGAGTGCTCTGTCGTGAGTGTGACTTTTGTGTGTGTGTGTGTGTGTGTGTTTGCAGGAAACCATTGTGTATGCCTGCAAGAAAAAGTCGATGGGTGTTTGTGTGTGTTATTTGTATATGTGTGTGTCAGGACCATGTTTGTGATTATGTTAAAGCAGTTCCAAGTGTTGACGGCTGTGTTGGAGACCCAGTGTGAGTGCTGTGTTGTGAGTGTGATAGTGTGTGTGTGTCTGTGTGTGTTTCAGAACCCCCTGTGTACGCCTGTAAGAAAAACTCAATGGGTGTTTGTGTGTGTTTCTTGTGTATGTGTGTGTCGGGACCACGTATGTGAGTATGTTGTGGCAGTTCCAAGTGCCAGTGTGAATGCTGTGTTGTGAGTGTGGCAGTGTGTGTTTCTGTGTGTGTTTGTGTTGGCGGGAAAACATTGTGTATGCCTGTAAGGATAAGTCGATGGATGTTTGTGTGAGTTTCATGTGTATGTGTGTGTCGCAACCACATTTGTCAATATTTTAGGACAGTTCCAAGTGTTGATGGTTCTGTTGGATACCCATTGTGAGTGCTGTGTTGTAAGTGTGACTGTGTGTGTGTGTGTTCGCGGGAAACCGTTGTGTATGCCTGTAAGAAAAAGTCGATGGGTGTTTGTGTGTGTTTCTTGTGTATGTTTGTGTCGGTAAAACGTTTGTGAGTATGTTAGGGCAGTTCCAAGTGTTGATGGTTCTGCCGAGGCCCAGTGTGCGTACTGTGCTGTTAGTGTGACAGTGTGTGTGTGTGTGTGTGTGTGTGTGTTTGGGGAAACCCCACTCTGTCTGCCTGTAACAAAAAGTTGATGGGTGTTTGTGTGTGTTTCTTGTGTATGTGTGTGTCGGGACCACGTTTGTGTGTATGTTAGGGCAGATTCAAGTGCCAGTGTGAATGCTGTGTTGTGAGTGTGATAGTGTGTGTGTGTTTGCGGAAACCATTGTGCATGACTGTACGTAAAAGTCAATGGGAGTTTGTGTGTGTTTCTTGTGTATGTGTGTGTCGGGACCACGTTTGTGAGTATGTTAGGGCAGTTCCAACTGTTGATGGCTATGCCGGGGACCCAGTGTGAGTGCTGTGTTGTGCGTGTGATAGTGTTTGTGTGTGTGTGTGTGAGTGTGTGTTTTGCTCGGTACCATTGTGTATGTCTGTAAGAAAAATTCGTAGGATGTTTTTGTGTGTTTCTTCTGCATGTGTGTTTCGGGACCACGTTTGTGAATATGTTAAGGTAATTCCAAGTGTTGATGGCTCTGCTGGAGATCCAATGTGAGTGCTCTGTCGTGAGTGTGACTTTTGTGTGTGTGTGTGTGTGTTTGCAGGAAACCATTGTGTATGCCTGCAAGAAAAAGTCGATGGGTGTTTGTGTGTGTTATTTGTATATGTGTGTGTCAGGACCATGTTTGTGATTAGGTTAAAGCAGTTCCAAGTGTTGACGGCTGTGTTGGAGACCCAGTGTGAGTGCTGTGTTGTGAGTGTGATAGTGTGTGTGTGTGTGTTTGCGGAAACCATTGTGCATGACTGTACGTAAAAGATAGTGTGAGTGTGATAGTGTGTGTGTGTGTGTTTTCAGGAAACCATTGTGTATGCCTGCAAGAAAAAGTCGATGGGTGTTTGTGTGTGTTATTTGTATATGTGTGTGTCAGGACCATGTTTGTGATTATGTTAAAGCAGTTCCAAGTGTTGACGGCTGTGTTGGAGACCCAATGTGAGTGCTGTGTTGTGAGTGTGATAGTGTGTGTGTGTGTGTTTGCGGAAACCATTGTGCATGACTGTACGTAAAAGTCAATGGGAGTTTGTGTGTGTTTCTTGTGTATGTGTGTGTCGGGACCACGTTTGTGAGTATGTTAGGGCAGTTCCAACTGTTGATGGCTATGCCGGGGACCCAGTGTGAGTGCTGTGTTGTGCGTGTGATAGTTTGTGTGTGTGTGTGTGAGTGTGTGTTTTGCTGGATACCATTGTGTATGTCTGTAAGAAAAAGTCGTAGGGTGTTTTTGTGTGTTTCTTCTGCATGTGTGTTTCGGGACGACGTTTGTGAATATGTTAAGGTAATTCCAAGTGTTCATGGCTATGCTGGAGATCCAATGTGAGTGCTCTGTCGTGAGTGTGACTTTTGTGTGTGTGTGTGTGTGTGTGTTTGCAGGAAACCATTGTGTATGCCTGCAAGAAAAAGTCGATGGGTGTTTGTGTGTGTTATTTGTATATGTGTGTGTCAGGACCATGTTTGTGATTATGTTAAAGCAGTTCCAAGTGTTGACGGCTGTGTTGGAGACCCAGTGTGAGTGCTGTGTTGTGAGTGTGATAGTGTGTGTGTGTCTGTGTGTGTTTCAGAACCCCCTGTGTACGCCTGTAAGAAAAACTCAATGGGTGTTTGTGTGTGTTTCTTGTGTATGTGTGTGTCGGGACCACGTATGTGAGTATGTTGTGGCAGTTCCAAGTGCCAGTGTGAATGCTGTGTTGTGAGTGTGGCAGTGTGTGTTTCTGTGTGTGTTTGTGTTGGCGGGAAAACATTGTGTATGCCTGTAAGAATAAGTCGATGGATGTTTGTGTGAGTTTCATGTGTATGTGTGTGTCGCAACCACATTTGTCAATATTTTAGGACAGTTCCAAGTGTTGATGGTTCTGTTGGATACCCATTGTGAGTGCTGTGTTGTAAGTGTGACTGTGTGTGTGTGTGTTCGCGGGAAACCGTTGTGTATGCCTGTAAGAAAAAGTCGATGGGTGTTTGTGTGTGTTTCTTGTGTATGTTTGTGTCGGTAAAACGTTTGTGAGTATGTTAGGGCAGTTCCAAGTGTTGATGGTTCTGCCGAGGCCCAGTGTGCGTACTGTGCTGTTAGTGTGACAGTGTGTGTGTGTGTGTGTGTGTGTTTGGGGAAACCCCACTCTGTCTGCCTGTAACAAAAAGTTGATGGGTGTTTGTGTGTGTTTCTTGTGTATGTGTGTGTCGGGACCACGTTTGTGTGTATGTTAGGGCAGATTCAAGTGCCAGTGTGAATGCTGTGTTGTGAGTGTGATAGTGTGTGTGTGTTTGCGGAAACCATTGTGCATGACTGTACGTAAAAGTCAATGGGAGTTTGTGTGTGTTTCTTGTGTATGTGTGTGTCGGGACCACGTTTGTGAGTATGTTAGGGCAGTTCCAACTGTTGATGGCTATGCCGGGGACCCAGTGTGAGTGCTGTGTTGTGCGTGTGATAGTGTTTGTGTGTGTGTGTGTGAGTGTGTGTTTTGCTGGGTACCATTGTGTATGTCTGTAAGAAAAATTCGTAGGATGTTTTTGTGTGTTTCTTCTGCATGTGTGTTTCGGGACCACGTTTGTGAATATGTTAAGGTAATTCCAAGTGTTGATGGCTCTGCTGGAGATCCAATGTGAGTGCTCTGTCGTGAGTGTGACTTTTGTGTGTGTGTGTG
The DNA here is from genome assembly GCF_023065955.2 of Ursus arctos. NCBI lineage: Eukaryota > Metazoa > Chordata > Mammalia > Carnivora > Ursidae > Ursus > Ursus arctos. The sequence continues at coordinate 2,202,259 of NC_079874.1, forward strand.
TGTGTGTGTTTGCAGGAAACCATTGTGTATGCCTGCAAGAAAAAGTCGATGGGTGTTTGTGTGTGTTATTTGTATATGTGTGTGTCAGGACCATGTTTGTGATTAGGTTAAAGCAGTTCCAAGTGTTGACGGCTGTGTTGGAGACCCAGTGTGAGTGCTGTGTTGTGAGTGTGATAGTGTGTGTGTGTGTGTTTGCGGAAACCATTGTGCATGACTGTACGTAAAAGATAGTGTGAGTGTGATAGTGTGTGTGTGTGTGTTTTCAGGAAACCATTGTGTATGCCTGCAAGAAAAAGTCGATGGGTGTTTGTGTGTGTTATTTGTATATGTGTGTGTCAGGACCATGTTTGTGATTAGGTTAAAGCAGTTCCAAGTGTTGACGGCTGTGTTGGAGACCCAATGTGAGTGCTGTGTTGTGAGTGTGATAGTGTGTGTGTGTGTGTTTGCGGAAACCATTGTGCATGACTGTACGTAAAAGATAGTGTGAGTGTGATAGTGTGTGTGGGTGTGTGTTTTCAGGAAACCATTGTGTATGCCTGCAAGAAAAAGTCGATGGGTGTTTGTGTGTGTTATTTGTATATGTGTGTGTCAGGACCATGTTTGTGATTAGGTTAAAGGAGTTCCTAGTGTTGACGGCTGTGTTGGAGACCCAATGTGAGTGCTGTGTTGTGAGTGTGATAGTGTGTGTGTGTGTGTTTGCGGAAACCATTGTGCATGACTGTACGTAAAAGTCAATGGGAGTTTGTGTGTGTTTCTTGTGTATGTGTGTGTCGGGACCACGTTTGTGAGTATGTTAGGGCAGTTCCAACTGTTGATGGCTATGCCGGGGACCCAGTGTGAGTGCTGTGTTGTGCGTGTGATAGTGTTTGTGTGTGTGTGTGTGAGTGTGTGTTTTGCTGGATACCATTGTGTATGTCTGTAAGAAAAAGTCGTAGGGTGTTTTTGTGTGTTTCTTCTGCATGTGTGTTTCGGGACGACGTTTGTGAATATGTTAAGGTAATTCCAAGTGTTCATGGCTCTGCTGGAGATCCAATGTGAGTGCTCTGTCGTGAGTGTGACTTTTGTGTGTGTGTGTGTGTGTGTGTTTGCAGGAAACCATTGTGTATGCCTGCAAGAAAAAGTCGATGGGTGTTTGTGTGTGTTATTTGTATATGTGTGTGTCAGGACCATGTTTGTGATTAGGTTAAAGCAGTTCCAAGTGTTGACGGCTGTGTTGGAGACCCAGTGTGAGTGCTGTGTTGTGAGTGTGATAGTGTGTGTGTGTCTGTGTGTGTTTCAGAACCCCCTGTGTACGCCTGTAAGAAAAACTCAATGGGTGTTTGTGTGTGTTTCTTGTGTATGTGTGTGTCGGGACCACGTATGTGAGTATGTTGTGGCAGTTCCAAGTGCCAGTGTGAATGCTGTGTTGTGAGTGTGGCAGTGTGTGTTTCTGTGTGTGTTTGTGTTGGCGGGAAAACATTGTGTATGCCTGTAAGAATAAGTCGATGGATGTTTGTGTGAGTTTCATGTGTATGTGTGTGTCGCAACCACATTTGTCAATATTTTAGGACAGTTCCAAGTGTTGATGGTTCTGTTGGATACCCATTGTGAGTGCTGTGTTGTAAGTGTGACTGTGTGTGTGTGTGTTCGCGGGAAACCGTTGTGTATGCCTGTAAGAAAAAGTCGATGGGTGTTTGTGTGTGTTTCTTGTGTATGTTTGTGTCGGTAAAACGTTTGTGAGTATGTTAGGGCAGTTCCAAGTGTTGATGGTTCTGCCGAGGCCCAGTGTGCGTACTGTGCTGTTAGTGTGACAGTGTGTGTGTGTGTGTGTGTGTGTGTGTGTTTGGGGAAACCCCACTCTGTCTGCCTGTAACAAAAAGTTGATGGGTGTTTGTGTGTGTTTCTTGTGTATGTGTGTGTCGGGACCACGTTTGTGTGTATGTTAGGGCAGATTCAAGTGCCAGTGTGAATGCTGTGTTGTGAGTGTGATAGTGTGTGTGTGTTTGCGGAAACCATTGTGCATGACTGTACGTAAAAGTCAATGGGAGTTTGTGTGTGTTTCTTGTGTATGTGTGTGTCGGGACCACGTTTGTGAGTATGTTAGGGCAGTTCCAACTGTTGATGGCTATGCCGGGGACCCAGTGTGAGTGCTGTGTTGTGCGTGTGATAGTGTTTGTGTGTGTGTGTGTGAGTGTGTGTTTTGCTGGGTACCATTGTGTATGTCTGTAAGAAAAATTCGTAGGATGTTTTTGTGTGTTTCTTCTGCATGTGTGTTTCGGGACCACGTTTGTGAATATGTTAAGGTAATTCCAAGTGTTGATGGCTCTGCTGGAGATCCAATGTGAGTGCTCTGTCGTGAGTGTGACTTTTGTGTGTGTGTGTGTGTGTGTGTTTGCAGGAAACCATTGTGTATGCCTGCAAGAAAAAGTCGATGGGTGTTTGTGTGTGTTATTTGTATATGTGTGTGTCAGGACCATGTTTGTGATTAGGTTAAAGCAGTTCCAAGTGTTGACGGCTGTGTTGGAGACCCAGTGTGAGTGCTGTGTTGTGAGTGTGATAGTGTGTGTGTGTGTGTTTGCGGAAACCATTGTGCATGACTGTACGTAAAAGATAGTGTGAGTGTGATAGTGTGTGTGTGTGTGTTTTCAGGAAACCATTGTGTATGCCTGCAAGAAAAAGTCGATGGGTGTTTGTGTGTGTTATTTGTATATGTGTGTGTCAGGACCATGTTTGTGATTAGGTTAAAGCAGTTCCAAGTGTTGACGGCTGTGTTGGAGACCCAATGTGAGTGCTGTGTTGTGAGTGTGATAGTGTGTGTGTGTGTTTGCGGAAACCATTGTGCATGACTGTACGTAAAAGTCAATGGGAGTTTGTGTGTGTTTCTTGTGTATGTGTGTGTCGGGACCACGTTTGTGAGTATGTTAGGGCAGTTCCAACTGTTGATGGCTATGCCGGGGACCCAGTGTGAGTGCTGTGTTGTGCGTGTGATAGTTTGTGTGTGTGTGTGTGAGTGTGTGTTTTGCTGGATACCATTGTGTATGTCTGTAAGAAAAAGTCGTAGGGTGTTTTTGTGTGTTTCTTCTGCATGTGTGTTTCGGGACGACGTTTGTGAATATGTTAAGGTAATTCCAAGTGTTCATGGCTCTGCTGGAGATCCAATGTGAGTGCTCTGTCGTGAGTGTGACTTTTGTGTGTGTGTGTGTGTGTGTGTTTGCAGGAAACCATTGTGTATGCCTGCAAGAAAAAGTCGATGGGTGTTTGTGTGTGTTATTTGTATATGTGTGTGTCAGGACCATGTTTGTGATTAGGTTAAAGCAGTTCCAAGTGTTGACGGCTGTGTTGGAGACCCAGTGTGAGTGCTGTGTTGTGAGTGTGATAGTGTGTGTGTGTCTGTGTGTGTTTCAGAACCCCCTGTGTACGCCTGTAAGAAAAACTCAATGGGTGTTTGTGTGTGTTTCTTGTGTATGTGTGTGTCGGGACCACGTATGTGAGTATGTTGTGGCAGTTCCAAGTGCCAGTGTGAATGCTGTGTTGTGAGTGTGGCAGTGTGTGTTTCTGTGTGTGTTTGTGTTGGCGGGAAAACATTGTGTATGCCTGTAAGAATAAGTCGATGGATGTTTGTGTGAGTTTCATGTGTATGTGTGTGTCGCAACCACATTTGTCAATATTTTAGGACAGTTCCAAGTGTTGATGGTTCTGTTGGATACCCATTGTGAGTGCTGTGTTGTAAGTGTGACTGTGTGTGTGTGTGTTCGCGGGAAACCGTTGTGTATGCCTGTAAGAAAAAGTCGATGGGTGTTTGTGTGTGTTTCTTGTGTATGTTTGTGTCGGTAAAACGTTTGTGAGTATGTTAGGGCAGTTCCAAGTGTTGATGGTTCTGCCGAGGCCCAGTGTGCGTACTGTGCTGTTAGTGTGACAGTGTGTGTGTGTGTGTGTGTGTGTGTGTTTGGGGTAACCCCACTCTGTCTGCCTGTAACAAAAAGTTGATGGGTGTTTGTGTGTGTTTCTTGTGTATGTGTGTGTCGGGACCACGTTTGTGTGTATGTTAGGGCAGATTCAAGTGCCAGTGTGAATGCTGTGTTGTGAGTGTGATAGTGTGTGTGTGTTTGCGGAAACCATTGTGCATGACTGTACGTAAAAGTCAATGGGAGTTTGTGTGTGTTTCTTGTGTATGTGTGTGTCGGGACCACGTTTGTGAGTATGTTAGGGCAGTTCCAACTGTTGATGGCTATGCCGGGGACCCAGTGTGAGTGCTGTGTTGTGCGTGTGATAGTGTTTGTGTGTGTGTGTGTGAGTGTGTGTTTTGCTCGGTACCATTGTGTATGTCTGTAAGAAAAATTCGTAGGATGTTTTTGTGTGTTTCTTCTGCATGTGTGTTTCGGGACCACGTTTGTGAATATGTTAAGGTAATTCCAAGTGTTGATGGCTCTGCTGGAGATCCAATGTGAGTGCTCTGTCGTGAGTGTGACTTTTGTGTGTGTGTGTGTGTGTGTGTGTTTGCAGGAAACCATTGTGTATGCCTGCAAGAAAAAGTCGATGGGTGTTTGTGTGTGTTATTTGTATATGTGTGTGTCAGGACCATGTTTGTGATTAGGTTAAAGCAGTTCCAAGTGTTGACGGCTGTGTTGGAGACCCAGTGTGAGTGCTGTGTTGTGAGTGTGATAGTGTGTGTGTGTTTGCGGAAACCATTGTGCATGACTGTACGTAAAAGATAGTGTGAGTGTGATAGTGTGTGTGTGTGTGTTTTCAGGAAACCATTGTGTATGCCTGCAAGAAAAAGTCGATGGGTGTTTGTGTGTGTTATTTGTATATGTGTGTGTCAGGACCATGTTTGTGATTATGTTAAAGCAGTTCCAAGTGTTGACGGCTGTGTTGGAGACCCAATGTGAGTGCTGTGTTGTGAGTGTGATAGTGTGTGTGTGTGTGTTTGCGGAAACCATTGTGCATGACTGTACGTAAAAGTCAATGGGAGTTTGTGTGTGTTTCTTGTGTATGTGTGTGTCGGGACCACGTTTGTGAGTATGTTAGGGCAGTTCCAACTGTTGATGGCTATGCCGGGGACCCAGTGTGAGTGCTGTGTTGTGCGTGTGATAGTTTGTGTGTGTGTGTGTGAGTGTGTGTTTTGCTGGATACCATTGTGTATGTCTGTAAGAAAAAGTCGTAGGGTGTTTTTGTGTGTTTCTTCTGCATGTGTGTTTCGGGACGACGTTTGTGAATATGTTAAGGTAATTCCAAGTGTTCATGGCTCTGCTGGAGATCCAATGTGAGTGCTCTGTCGTGAGTGTGACTTTTGTGTGTGTGTGTGTGTGTGTGTTTGCAGGAAACCATTGTGTATGCCTGCAAGAAAAAGTCGATGGGTGTTTGTGTGTGTTATTTGTATATGTGTGTGTCAGGACCATGTTTGTGATTATGTTAAAGCAGTTCCAAGTGTTGACGGCTGTGTTGGAGACCCAGTGTGAGTGCTGTGTTGTGAGTGTGATAGTGTGTGTGTGTCTGTGTGTGTTTCAGAACCCCCTGTGTACGCCTGTAAGAAAAACTCAATGGGTGTTTGTGTGTGTTTCTTGTGTATGTGTGTGTCGGGACCACGTATGTGAGTATGTTGTGGCAGTTCCAAGTGCCAGTGTGAATGCTGTGTTGTGAGTGTGGCAGTGTGTGTTTCTGTGTGTGTTTGTGTTGGCGGGAAAACATTGTGTATGCCTGTAAGAATAAGTCGATGGATGTTTGTGTGAGTTTCATGTGTATGTGTGTGTCGCAACCACATTTGTCAATATTTTAGGACAGTTCCAAGTGTTGATGGTTCTGTTGGATACCCATTGTGAGTGCTGTGTTGTAAGTGTGACTGTGTGTGTGTGTGTTCGCGGGAAACCGTTGTGTATGCCTGTAAGAAAAAGTCGATGGGTGTTTGTGTGTGTTTCTTGTGTATGTTTGTGTCGGTAAAACGTTTGTGAGTATGTTAGGGCAGTTCCAAGTGTTGATGGTTCTGCCGAGGCCCAGTGTGCGTACTGTGCTGTTAGTGTGACAGTGTGTGTGTGTGTGTGTGTGTGTTTGGGGAAACCCCACTCTGTCTGCCTGTAACAAAAAGTTGATGGGTGTTTGTGTGTGTTTCTTGTGTATGTGTGTGTCGGGACCACGTTTGTGTGTATGTTAGGGCAGATTCAAGTGCCAGTGTGAATGCTGTGTTGTGAGTGTGATAGTGTGTGTGTGTTTGCGGAAACCATTGTGCATGACTGTACGTAAAAGTCAATGGGAGTTTGTGTGTGTTTCTTGTGTATGTGTGTGTCGGGACCACGTTTGTGAGTATGTTAGGGCAGTTCCAACTGTTGATGGCTATGCCGGGGACCCAGTGTGAGTGCTGTGTTGTGCGTGTGATAGTGTTTGTGTGTGTGTGTGTGAGTGTGTGTTTTGCTGGGTACCATTGTGTATGTCTGTAAGAAAAATTCGTAGGATGTTTTTGTGTGTTTCTTCTGCATGTGTGTTTCGGGACCACGTTTGTGAATATGTTAAGGTAATTCCAAGTGTTGATGGCTCTGCTGGAGATCCAATGTGAGTGCTCTGTCGTGAGTGTGACTTTTGTGTGTGTGTGTGTGTGTGTGTGTTTGCAGGAAACCATTGTGTATGCCTGCAAGAAAAAGTCGATGGGTGTTTGTGTGTGTTATTTGTATATGTGTGTGTCAGGACCATGTTTGTGATTAGGTTAAAGCAGTTCCAAGTGTTGACGGCTGTGTTGGAGACCCAGTGTGAGTGCTGTGTTGTGAGTGTGATAGTGTGTGTGTGTGTGTTTGCGGAAACCATTGTGCATGACTGTACGTAAAAGATAGTATGAGTGTGATAGTGTGTGTGTGTGTGTTTTCAGGAAACCATTGTGTATGCCTGCAAGAAAAAGTCGATGGGTGTTTGTGTGTCTTATTTGTATATGTGTGTGTCAGGACCATGTTTGTGATTAGGTTAAAGCAGTTCCAAGTGTTGACGGCTGTGTTGGAGACCCAATGTGAGTGCTGTGTTGTGAGTGTGATAGTGTGTGTGTGTGTGTTTGCGGAAACCATTGTGCATGACTGTACGTAAAAGATAGTGTGAGTGTGATAGTGTGTGTGGGTGTGTGTTTTCAGGAAACCATTGTGTATGCCTGCAAGAAAAAGTCGATGGGTGTTTGTGTGTGTTATTTGTATATGTGTGTGTCAGGACCATGTTTGTGATTAGGTTAAAGCAGTTCCAAGTGTTGACGGCTGTGTTGGAGACCCAATGTGAGTGCTGTGTTGTGAGTGTGATAGTGTGTGTGTGTGTGTTTGCGGAAACCATTGTGCATGACTGTACGTAAAAGATAGTGTGAGTGTGATAGTGTGTGTGGGTGTGTGTTTTCAGGAAACCATTGTGTATGCCTGCAAGAAAAAGTCGATGGGTGTTTGTGTGTGTTATTTGTATATGTGTGTGTCAGGACCATGTTTGTGATTAGGTTAAAGCAGTTCCTAGTGTTGACGGCTGTGTTGGAGACCCAATGTGAGTGCTGTGTTGTGAGTGTGATAGTGTGTGTGTGTGTGTTTGCGGAAACCATTGTGCATGACTGTACGTAAAAGTCAATGGGAGTTTGTGTGTGTTTCTTGTGTATGTGTGTGTCGGGACCACGTTTGTGAGTATGTTAGGGCAGTTCCAACTGTTGATGGCTATGCCGGGGACCCAGTGTGAGTGCTGTGTTGTGCGTGTGATAGTGTTTGTGTGTGTGTGTGTGAGTGTGTGTTTTGCTGGATACCATTGTGTATGTCTGTAAGAAAAAGTCGTAGGGTGTTTTTGTGTGTTTCTTCTGCATGTGTGTTTCGGGACGACGTTTGTGAATATGTTAAGGTAATTCCAAGTGTTCATGGCTCTGCTGGAGATCCAATGTGAGTGCTCTGTCGTGAGTGTGACTTTTGTGTGTGTGTGTGTGTGTGTGTTTGCAGGAAACCATTGTGTATGCCTGCAAGAAAAAGTCGATGGGTGTTTGTGTGTGTTATTTGTATATGTGTGTGTCAGGACCATGTTTGTGATTAGGTTAAAGCAGTTCCAAGTGTTGACGGCTGTGTTGGAGACCCAGTGTGAGTGCTGTGTTGTGAGTGTGATAGTGTGTGTGTGTCTGTGTGTGTTTCAGAACCCCCTGTGTACGCCTGTAAGAAAAACTCAATGGGTGTTTGTGTGTGTTTCTTGTGTATGTGTGTGTCGGGACCACGTATGTGAGTATGTTGTGGCAGTTCCAAGTGCCAGTGTGAATGCTGTGTTGTGAGTGTGGCAGTGTGTGTTTCTGTGTGTGTTTGTGTTGGCGGGAAAACATTGTGTATGCCTGTAAGAATAAGTCGATGGATGTTTGTGTGAGTTTCATGTGTATGTGTGTGTCGCAACCACATTTGTCAATATTTTAGGACAGTTCCAAGTGTTGATGGTTCTGTTGGATACCCATTGTGAGTGCTGTGTTGTAAGTGTGACTGTGTGTGTGTGTGTTCGCGGGAAACCGTTGTGTATGCCTGTAAGAAAAAGTCGATGGGTGTTTGTGTGTGTTTCTTGTGTATGTTTGTGTCGGTAAAACGTTTGTGAGTATGTTAGGGCAGTTCCAAGTGTTGATGGTTCTGCCGAGGCCCAGTGTGCGTACTGTGCTGTTAGTGTGACAGTGTGTGTGTGTGTGTGTGTGTGTGTGTTTGGGGAAACCCCACTCTGTCTGCCTGTAACAAAAAGTTGATGGGTGTTTGTGTGTGTTTCTTGTGTATGTGTGTGTCGGGACCACGTTTGTGTGTATGTTAGGGCAGATTCAAGTGCCAGTGTGAATGCTGTGTTGTGAGTGTGATAGTGTGTGTGTGTTTGCGGAAACCATTGTGCATGACTGTACGTAAAAGTCAATGGGAGTTTGTGTGTGTTTCTTGTGTATGTGTGTGTCGGGACCACGTTTGTGAGTATGTTAGGGCAGTTCCAACTGTTGATGGCTATGCCGGGGACCCAGTGTGAGTGCTGTGTTGTGCGTGTGATAGTGTTTGTGTGTGTGTGTGTGAGTGTGTGTTTTGCTGGGTACCATTGTGTATGTCTGTAAGAAAAATTCGTAGGATGTTTTTGTGTGTTTCTTCTGCATGTGTGTTTCGGGACCACGTTTGTGAATATGTTAAGGTAATTCCAAGTGTTGATGGCTCTGCTGGAGATCCAATGTGAGTGCTCTGTCGTGAGTGTGACTTTTGTGTGTGTGTGTGTGTGTGTGTTTGCAGGAAACCATTGTGTATGCCTGCAAGAAAAAGTCGATGGGTGTTTGTGTGTGTTATTTGTATATGTGTGTGTCAGGACCATGTTTGTGATTAGGTTAAAGCAGTTCCAAGTGTTGACGGCTGTGTTGGAGACCCAGTGTGAGTGCTGTGTTGTGAGTGTGATAGTGTGTGTGTGTGTGTTTGCGGAAACCATTGTGCATGACTGTACGTAAAAGATAGTGTGAGTGTGATAGTGTGTGTGTGTGTGTTTTCAGGAAACCATTGTGTATGCCTGCAAGAAAAAGTCGATGGGTGTTTGTGTGTGTTATTTGTATATGTGTGTGTCAGGACCATGTTTGTGATTATGTTAAAGCAGTTCCAAGTGTTGACGGCTGTGTTGGAGACCCAATGTGAGTGCTGTGTTGTGAGTGTGATAGTGTGTGTGTGTGTGTTTGCGGAAACCATTGTGCATGACTGTACGTAAAAGTCAATGGGAGTTTGTGTGTGTTTCTTGTGTATGTGTGTGTCGGGACCACGTTTGTGAGTATGTTAGGGCAGTTCCAACTGTTGATGGCTATGCCGGGGACCCAGTGTGAGTGCTGTGTTGTGCGTGTGATAGTTTGTGTGTGTGTGTGTGAGTGTGTGTTTTGCTGGATACCATTGTGTATGTCTGTAAGAAAAAGTCGTAGGGTGTTTTTGTGTGTTTCTTCTGCATGTGTGTTTCGGGACGACGTTTGTGAATATGTTAAGGTAATTCCAAGTGTTCATGGCTATGCTGGAGATCCAATGTGAGTGCTCTGTCGTGAGTGTGACTTTTGTGTGTGTGTGTGTGTGTGTGTTTGCAGGAAACCATTGTGTATGCCTGCAAGAAAAAGTCGATGGGTGTTTGTGTGTGTTATTTGTATATGTGTGTGTCAGGACCATGTTTGTGATTATGTTAAAGCAGTTCCAAGTGTTGACGGCTGTGTTGGAGACCCAGTGTGAGTGCTGTGTTGTGAGTGTGATAGTGTGTGTGTGTCTGTGTGTGTTTCAGAACCCCCTGTGTACGCCTGTAAGAAAAACTCAATGGGTGTTTGTGTGTGTTTCTTGTGTATGTGTGTGTCGGGACCACGTATGTGAGTATGTTGTGGCAGTTCCAAGTGCCAGTGTGAATGCTGTGTTGTGAGTGTGGCAGTGTGTGTTTCTGTGTGTGTTTGTGTTGGCGGGAAAACATTGTGTATGCCTGTAAGAATAAGTCGATGGATGTTTGTGTGAGTTTCATGTGTATGTGTGTGTCGCAACCACATTTGTCAATATTTTAGGACAGTTCCAAGTGTTGATGGTTCTGTTGGATACCCATTGTGAGTGCTGTGTTGTAAGTGTGACTGTGTGTGTGTGTGTTCGCGGGAAACCGTTGTGTATGCCTGTAAGAAAAAGTCGATGGGTGTTTGTGTGTGTTTCTTGTGTATGTTTGTGTCGGTAAAACGTTTGTGAGTATGTTAGGGCAGTTCCAAGTGTTGATGGTTCTGCCGAGGCCCAGTGTGCGTACTGTGCTGTTAGTGTGACAGTGTGTGTGTGTGTGTGTGTGTGTTTGGGGAAACCCCACTCTGTCTGCCTGTAACAAAAAGTTGATGGGTGTTTGTGTGTGTTTCTTGTGTATGTGTGTGTCGGGACCACGTTTGTGTGTATGTTAGGGCAGATTCAAGTGCCAGTGTGAATGCTGTGTTGTGAGTGTGATAGTGTGTGTGTGTTTGCGGAAACCATTGTGCATGACTGTACGTAAAAGTCAATGGGAGTTTGTGTGTGTTTCTTGTGTATGTGTGTGTCGGGACCACGTTTGTGAGTATGTTAGGGCAGTTCCAACTGTTGATGGCTATGCCGGGGACCCAGTGTGAGTGCTGTGTTGTGCGTGTGATAGTGTTTGTGTGTGTGTGTGTGAGTGTGTGTTTTGCTGGGTACCATTGTGTATGTCTGTAAGAAAAATTCGTAGGATGTTTTTGTGTGTTTCTTCTGCATGTGTGTTTCGGGACCACGTTTGTGAATATGTTAAGGTAATTCCAAGTGTTGATGGCTCTGCTGGAGATCCAATGTGAGTGCTCTGTCGTGAGTGTGACTTTTGTGTGTGTGTGTGTGTGTGTGTTTGCAGGAAACCATTGTGTATGCCTGCAAGAAAAAGTCGATGGGTGTTTGTGTGTGTTATTTGTATATGTGTGTGTCAGGACCATGTTTGTGATTAGGTTAAAGCAATTCCAAGTGTTGACGGCTGTGTTGGAGACCCAGTGTGAGTGCTGTGTTGTGAGTGTGATAGTGTGTGTGTGTGTGTTTGCGGAAACCATTGTGCATGACTGTACGTAAAAGTCAATGGGAGTTTGTGTGTGTTTCTTGTGTATGTGTGTGTCGGGACCACGTTTGTGAGTATGTTAGGGCAGTTCCAACTGTTGATGGCTATGCCGGGGACCCAGTGTGAGTGCTGTGTTGTGCGTGTGATAGTGTTTGTGTGTGTGTGTGTGAGTGTGTGTTTTGCTGGATACCATTGTGTATGTCTGTAAGAAAAAGTCGTAGGGTGTTTTTGTGTGTTTCTTCTGCATGTGTGTTTCGGGACGACGTTTGTGAATATGTTAAGGTAATTCCAAGTGTTGATGGCTCTGCTGGAGATCCAATGTGAGTGCTCTGTCGTGAGTGTGACTTTTGTGTGTGTGTGTGTGTGTGTGTTTGCAGGAAACCATTGTGTATGCCTGCAAGAAAAAGTCGATGGGTGTTTGTGTGTGTTATTTGTATATGTGTGTGTCAGGACCATGTTTGTGATTAGGTTAAAGCAGTTCCAAGTGTTGACGGCTGTGTTGGAGACCCAGTGTGAGTGCTGTGTTGTGAGTGTGATAGTGTGTGTGTGTCTGTGTGTGTTTCAGAACCCCCTGTGTACGCCTGTAAGAAAAACTCAATGGGTGTTTGTGTGTGTTTCTTGTGTATGTGTGTGTCGGGACCACGTATGTGAGTATGTTGTGGCAGTTCCAAGTGCCAGTGTGAATGCTGTGTTGTGAGTGTGGCAGTGTGTGTTTCTGTGTGTGTTTGTGTTGGCGGGAAAACATTGTGTATGCCTGTAAGAATAAGTCGATGGATGTTTGTGTGAGTTTCATGTGTATGTGTGTGTCGCAACCACATTTGTCAATATTTTAGGACAGTTCCAAGTGTTGATGGTTCTGTTGGATACCCATTGTGAGTGCTGTGTTGTAAGTGTGACTGTGTGTGTGTGTGTTCGCGGGAAACCGTTGTGTATGCCTGTAAGAAAAAGTCGATGGGTGTTTGTGTGTGTTTCTTGTGTATGTTTGTGTCGGTAAAACGTTTGTGAGTATGTTAGGGCAGTTCCAAGTGTTGATGGTTCTGCCGAGGCCCAGTGTGCGTACTGTGCTGTTAGTGTGACAGTGTGTGTGTGTGTGTGTGTGTGTGTGTGTTTGGGGAAACCCCACTCTGTCTGCCTGTAACAAAAAGTTGATGGGTGTTTGTGTGTGTTTCTTGTGTATGTGTGTGTCGGGACCACGTTTGTGTGTATGTTAGGGCAGATTCAAGTGCCAGTGTGAATGCTGTGTTGTGAGTGTGATAGTGTGTGTGTGTTTGCGGAAACCATTGTGCATGACTGTACGTAAAAGTCAATGGGAGTTTGTGTGTGTTTCTTGTGTATGTGTGTGTCGGGACCACGTTTGTGAGTATGTTAGGGCAGTTCCAACTGTTGATGGCTATGCCGGGGACCCAGTGTGAGTGCTGTGTTGTGCGTGTGATAGTTTGTGTGTGTGTGTGTGAGTGTGTGTTTTGCTGGATACCATTGTGTATGTCTGTAAGAAAAAGTCGTAGGGTGTTTTTGTGTGTTTCTTCTGCATGTGTGTTTCGGGACGACGTTTGTGAATATGTTAAGGTAATTCCAAGTGTTCATGGCTCTGCTGGAGATCCAATGTGAGTGCTCTGTCGTGAGTGTGACTTTTGTGTGTGTGTGTGTGTGTGTGTTTGCAGGAAATCATTGTGTATGCCTGCAAGAAAAAGTCGATGGGTGTTTGTGTGTGTTATTTGTATATGTGTGTGTCAGGACCATGTTTGTGATTATGTTAAAGCAGTTCCAAGTGTTGACGGCTGTGTTGGAGACCCAGTGTGAGTGCTGTGTTGTGAGTGTGATAGTGTGTGTGTCTGTGTGTGTTTCAGAACCCCCTGTGTACGCCTGTAAGAAAAACTCAATGGGTGTTTGTGTGTGTTTCTTGTGTATGTGTGTGTCGGGACCACGTATGTGAGTATGTTGTGGCAGTTCCAAGTGCCAGTGTGAATGCTGTGTTGTGAGTGTGGCAGTGTGTGTTTCTGTGTGTGTTTGTGTTGGCGGGAAAACATTGTGTATGCCTGTAAGAATAAGTCGATGGATGTTTGTGTGAGTTTCATGTGTATGTGTGTGTCGCAACCACATTTGTCAATATTTTAGGACAGTTCCAAGTGTTGATGGTTCTGTTGGATACCCATTGTGAGTGCTGTGTTGTAAGTGTGACTGTGTGTGTGTGTGTTCGCGGGAAACCGTTGTGTATGCCTGTAAGAAAAAGTCGATGGGTGTTTGTGTGTGTTTCTTGTGTATGTTTGTGTCGGTAAAACGTTTGTGAGTATGTTAGGGCAGTTCCAAGTGTTGATGGTTCTGCCGAGGCCCAGTGTGCGTACTGTGCTGTTAGTGTGACAGTGTGTGTGTGTGTGTGTGTGTGTGTGTGTTTGGGGAAACCCCACTCTGTCTGCCTGTAACAAAAAGTTGATGGGTGTTTGTGTGTGTTTCTTGTGTATGTGTGTGTCGGGACCACGTTTGTGTGTATGTTAGGGCAGATTCAAGTGCCAGTGTGAATGCTGTGTTGTGAGTGTGATAGTGTGTGTGTGTTTGCGGAAACCATTGTGCATGACTGTACGTAAAAGTCAATGGGAGTTTGTGTGTGTTTCTTGTGTATGTGTGTGTCGGGACCACGTTTGTGAGTATGTTAGGGCAGTTCCAACTGTTGATGGCTATGCCGGGGACCCAGTGTGAGTGCTGTGTTGTGCGTGTGATAGTGTTTGTGTGTGTGTGTGTGAGTGTGTGTTTTGCTGGGTACCATTGTGTATGTCTGTAAGAAAAATTCGTAGGATGTTTTTGTGTGTTTCTTCTGCATGTGTGTTTCGGGACCACGTTTGTGAATATGTTAAGGTAATTCCAAGTGTTGATGGCTCTGCTGGAGATCCAATGTGAGTGCTCTGTCGTGAGTGTGACTTTTGTGTGTGTGTGTGTGTGTGTGTTTGCAGGAAACCATTGTGTATGCCTGCAAGAAAAAGTCGATGGGTGTTTGTGTGTGTTATTTGTATATGTGTGTGTCAGGACCATGTTTGTGATTAGGTTAAAGCAGTTCCAAGTGTTGACGGCTGTGTTGGAGACCCAGTGTGAGTGCTGTGTTGTGAGTGTGATAGTGTGTGTGTGTGTGTTTGCGGAAACCATTGTGCATGACTGTACGTAAAAGATAGTGTGAGTGTGATAGTGTGTGTGTGTGTGTGTTTTCAGGAAACCATTGTGTATGCCTGCAAGAAAAAGTCGATGGGTGTTTGTCTGTGTTATTTGTATATGTGTGTGTCAGGACCATGTTTGTGATTATGTTAAAGCAGTTCCAAGTGTTGACGGCTGTGTTGGAGACCCAATGTGAGTGCTGTGTTGTGAGTGTGATAGTGTGTGTGTGTGTGTGTTTGCGGAAACCATTGTGCATGACTGTACGTAAAAGTCAATGGGAGTTTGTGTGTGTTTCTTGTGTATGTGTGTGTCGGGACCACGTTTGTGAGTATGTTAGGGCAGTTCCAACTGTTGATGGCTATGCCGGGGACCCAGTGTGAGTGCTGTGTTGTGCGTGTGATAGTGTTTGTGTGTGTGTGTGTGAGTGTGTGTTTTGCTGGGTACCATTGTGTATGTCTGTAAGAAAAAGTCGTAGGGTGTTTTTGTGTGTTTCTTCTGCATGTGTGTTTCGGGACGACGTTTGTGAATATGTTAAGGTAATTCCAAGTGTTCATGGCTCTGCTGGAGATCCAATGTGAGTGCTCTGTCGTGAGTGTGACTTGTGTGTGTGTGTGTGTGTGTGTGTGTTTGCAGGAAACCATTGTGTATGCCTGCAAGAAAAAGTCGATGGGTGTTTGTGTGTGTTATTTGTATATGTGTGTGTCAGGACCATGTTTGTGATTATGTTAAAGCAGTTCCAAGTGTTGACGGCTGTGTTGGAGACCCAGTGTGAGTGCTGTGTTGTGAGTGTGATAGTGTGTGTGTGTCTGTGTGTGTTTCAGAACCCCCTGTGTACGCCTGTAAGAAAAACTCAATGGGTGTTTGTGTGTGTTTCTTGTGTATGTGTGTGTCGGGACCACGTATGTGAGTATGTTGTGGCAGTTCCAAGTGCCAGTGTGAATGCTGTGTTGTGAGTGTGGCAGTGTGTGTTTCTGTGTGTGTTTGTGTTGGCGGGAAAACATTGTGTATGCCTGTAAGAATAAGTCGATGGATGTTTGTGTGAGTTTCATGTGTATGTGTGTGTCGCAACCACATTTGTCAATATTTTAGGACAGTTCCAAATGTTGATGGTTCTGTTGGATACCCATTGTGAGTGCTGTGTTGTAAGTGTGACTGTGTGTGTGTGTGTTCGCGGGAAACCGTTGTGTATGCCTGTAAGAAAAAGTCGATGGGTGTTTGTGTGTGTTTCTTGTGTATGTTTGTGTCGGTAAAACGTTTGTGAGTATGTTAGGGCAGTTCCAAGTGTTGATGGTTCTGCCGAGGCCCAGTGTGCGTACTGTGCTGTTAGTGTGACAGTGTGTGTGTGTGTGTGTGTGTGTGTTTGGGGAAACCCCACTCTGTCTGCCTGTAACAAAAAGTTGATGGGTGTTTGTGTGTGTTTCTTGTGTATGTGTGTGTCGGGACCACGTTTGTGTGTATGTTAGGGCAGATTCAAGTGCCAGTGTGAATGCTGTGTTGTGAGTGTGATAGTGTGTGTGTGTTTGCTGAAACCATTGTGCATGACTGTACGTAAAAGTCAATGGGAGTTTGTGTGTGTTTCTTGTGTATGTGTGTGTCGGGACCACGTTTGTGAGTATGTTAGGGCAGTTCCAACTGTTGATGGCTATGCCGGGGACCCAGTGTGAGTGCTGTGTTGTGCGTGTGATAGTGTTTGTGTGTGTGTGTGTGAGTGTGTGTTTTGCTGGATACCATTGTGTATGTCTGTAAGAAAAAGTCGTAGGGTGTTTTTGTGTGTTTCTTCTGCATGTGTGTTTCGGGACGACGTTTGTGAATATGTTAAGGTAATTCCAAGTGTTGATGGCTCTGCTGGAGATCCAATGTGAGTGCTCTGTCGTGAGTGTGACTTTTGTGTGTGTGTGTGTGTGTGTGTGTTTGCAGGAAACCATTGTGTATGCCTGCAAGAAAAAGTCGATGGGTGTTTGTGTGTGTTATTTGTATATGTGTGTGTCAGGACCATGTTTGTGATTAGGTTAAAGCAGTTCCAAGTGTTGACGGCTGTGTTGGAGACCCAGTGTGAGTGCTGTGTTGTCAGTGTGATAGTGTGTGTGTGTGTGTTTGCGGAAACCATTGTGCATGACTGTACGTAAAAGATAGTGTGAGTGTGATAGTGTGTGTGGGTGTGTGTTTTCAGGAAACCATTGTGTATGCCTGCAAGAAAAAGTCGATGGGTGTTTGTGTGTGTTATTTGTATATGTGTGTGTCAGGACCATGTTTGTGATTAGGTTAAAGCAGTTCCAAGTGTTGACAGCTGTGTTGGAGACCCAATGTGAGTGCTGTGTTGTGAGTGTGATAGTGTGTGTGTGTGTGTGTTTGCGGAAACCATTGTGCATGACTGTACGTAAAAGTCAATGGGAGTTTGTGTGTGTTTCTTGTGTATGTGTGTGTCGGGACCACGTTTGTGAGTATGTTAGGGCAGTTCCAACTGTTGATGGCTATGCCGGGGACCCAGTGTGAGTGCTGTGTTGTGCGTGTGATAGTGTTTGTGTGTGTGTGTGTGAGTGTGTGTTTTGCTGGATACCATTGTGTATGTCTGTAAGAAAAAGTCGTAGGGTGTTTTTGTGTGTTTCTTCTGCATGTGTGTTTCGGGACGACGTTTGTGAATATGTTAAGGTAATTCCAAGTGTTCATGGCTCTGCTGGAGATCCAATGTGAGTGCTCTGTCGTGAGTGTGACTTTTGTGTGTGTGTGTGTGTGTGTGTTTGCAGGAAATCATTGTGTATGCCTGCAAGAAAAAGTCGATGGGTGTTTGTGTGTGTTATTTGTATATGTGTGTGTCAGGACCATGTTTGTGATTATGTTAAAGCAGTTCCAAGTGTTGACGGCTGTGTTGGAGACCCAGTGTGAGTGCTGTGTTGTGAGTGTGATAGTGTGTGTGTGTCTGTGTGTGTTTCAGAACCCCCTGTGTACGCCTGTAAGAAAAACTCAATGGGTGTTTGTGTGTGTTTCTTGTGTATGTGTGTGTCGGGACCACGTATGTGAGTATGTTGTGGCAGTTCCAAGTGCCAGTGTGAATGCTGTGTTGTGAGTGTGGCAGTGTGTGTTTCTGTGTGTGTTTGTGTTGGCGGGAAAACATTGTGTATGCCTGTAAGAATAAGTCGATGGATGTTTGTGTGAGTTTCATGTGTATGTGTGTGTCGCAACCACATTTGTCAATATTTTAGGACAGTTCCAAGTGTTGATGGTTCTGTTGGATACCCATTGTGAGTGCTGTGTTGTAAGTGTGACTGTGTGTGTGTGTGTTCGCGGGAAACCGTTGTGTATGCCTGTAAGAAAAAGTCGATGGGTGTTTGTGTGTGTTTCTTGTGTATGTTTGTGTCGGTAAAACGTTTGTGAGTATGTTAGGGCAGTTCCAAGTGTTGATGGTTCTGCCGAGGCCCAGTGTGCGTACTGTGCTGTTAGTGTGACAGTGTGTGTGTGTGTGTGTGTGTGTGTGTGTTTGGGGAAACCCCACTCTGTCTGCCTGTAACAAAAAGTTGATGGGTGTTTGTGTGTGTTTCTTGTGTATGTGTGTGTCGGGACCACGTTTGTGTGTATGTTAGGGCAGATTCAAGTGCCAGTGTGAATGCTGTGTTGTGAGTGTGATAGTGTGTGTGTGTTTGCGGAAACCATTGTGCATGACTGTACGTAAAAGTCAATGGGAGTTTGTGTGTGTTTCTTGTGTATGTGTGTGTCGGGACCACGTTTGTGAGTATGTTAGGGCAGTTCCAACTGTTGATGGCTATGCCGGGGACCCAGTGTGAGTGCTGTGTTGTGCGTGTGATAGTGTTTGTGTGTGTGTGTGTGAGTGTGTGTTTTGCTGGGTACCATTGTGTATGTCTGTAAGAAAAATTCGTAGGATGTTTTTGTGTGTTTCTTCTGCATGTGTGTTTCGGGACCACGTTTGTGAATATGTTAAGGTAATTCCAAGTGTTGATGGCTCTGCTGGAGATCCAATGTGAGTGCTCTGTCGTGAGTGTGACTTTTGTGTGTGTGTGTGTGTGTGTGTTTGCAGGAAACCATTGTGTATGCCTGCAAGAAAAAGTCGATGGGTGTTTGTGTGTGTTATTTGTATATGTGTGTGTCAGGACCATGTTTGTGATTAGGTTAAAGCAGTTCCAAGTGTTGACGGCTGTGTTGGAGACCCAGTGTGAGTGCTGTGTTGTGAGTGTGATAGTGTGTGTGTGTGTGTTTGCGGAAACCGTTGTGCATGACTGTACGTAAAAGATAGTGTGAGTGTGATAGTGTGTGTGTGTGTGTTTTCAGGAAACCATTGTGTATGCCTGCAAGAAAAAGTCGATGGGTGTTTGTGTGTGTTATTTGTATATGTGTGTGTCAGGACCATGTTTGTGATTATGTTAAAGCAGTTCCAAGTGTTGACGGCTGTGTTGGAGACCCAATGTGAGTGCTGTGTTGTGAGTGTGATAGTGTGTGTGTGTGTGTGTTTGCGGAAACCATTGTGCATGACTGTACGTAAAAGTCAATGGGAGTTTGTGTGTGTTTCTTGTGTATGTGTGTGTCGGGACCACGTTTGTGAGTATGTTAGGGCAGTTCCAACTGTTGATGGCTATGCCGGGGACCCAGTGTGAGTGCTGTGTTGTGCGTGTGATAGTGTTTGTGTGTGTGTGTGTGAGTGTGTGTTTTGCTGGATACCATTGTGTATGTCTGTAAGAAAAAGTCGTAGGGTGTTTTTGTGTGTTTCTTCTGCATGTGTGTTTCGGGACGACGTTTGTGAATATGTTAAGGTAATTCCAAGTGTTCATGGCTCTGCTGGAGATCCAATGTGAGTGCTCTGTCGTGAGTGTGACTTTTGTGTGTGTGTGTGTGTGTGTGTTTGCAGGAAATCATTGTGTATGCCTGCAAGAAAAAGTCGATGGGTGTTTGTGTGTGTTATTTGTATATGTGTGTGTCAGGACCATGTTTGTGATTATGTTAAAGCAGTTCCAAGTGTTGACGGCTGTGTTGGAGACCCAGTGTGAGTGCTGTGTTGTGAGTGTGATAGTGTGTGTGTGTCTGTGTGTGTTTCAGAACCCCCTGTGTACGCCTGTAAGAAAAACTCAATGGGTGTTTGTGTGTGTTTCTTGTGTATGTGTGTGTCGGGACCACGTATGTGAGTATGTTGTGGCAGTTCCAAGTGCCAGTGTGAATGCTGTGTTGTGAGTGTGGCAGTGTGTGTTTCTGTGTGTGTTTGTGTTGGCGGGAAAACATTGTGTATGCCTGTAAGAATAAGTCGATGGATGTTTGTGTGAGTTTCATGTGTATGTGTGTGTCGCAACCACATTTGTCAATATTTTAGGACAGTTCCAAGTGTTGATGGTTCTGTTGGATACCCATTGTGAGTGCTGTGTTGTAAGTGTGACTGTGTGTGTGTGTGTTCGCGGGAAACCGTTGTGTATGCCTGTAAGAAAAAGTCGATGGGTGTTTGTGTGTGTTTCTTGTGTATGTTTGTGTCGGTAAAACGTTTGTGAGTATGTTAGGGCAGTTCCAAGTGTTGATGGTTCTGCCGAGGCCCAGTGTGCGTACTGTGCTGTTAGTGTGACAGTGTGTGTGTGTGTGTGTGTGTGTGTGTGTTTGGGGAAACCCCACTCTGTCTGCCTGTAACAAAAAGTTGATGGGTGTTTGTGTGTGTTTCTTGTGTATGTGTGTGTCGGGACCAAGTTTGTGTGTATGTTAGGGCAGATTCAAGTGCCAGTGTGAATGCTGTGTTGTGAGTGTGATAGTGTGTGTGTGTTTGCGGAAACCATTGTGCATGACTGTACGTAAAAGTCAATGGGAGTTTGTGTGTGTTTCTTGTGTATGTGTGTGTCGGGACCACGTTTGTGAGTATGTTAGGGCAGTTCCAACTGTTGATGGCTATGCCGGGGACCCAGTGTGAGTGCTGTGTTGTGCGTGTGATAGTGTTTGTGTGTGTGTGTGTGAGTGTGTGTTTTGCTGGGTACCATTGTGTATGTCTGTAAGAAAAATTCGTAGGATGTTTTTGTGTGTTTCTTCTGCATGTGTGTTTCGGGACCACGTTTGTGAATATGTTAAGGTAATTCCAAGTGTTGATGGCTCTGCTGGAGATCCAATGTGAGTGCTCTGTCGTGAGTGTGACTTTTGTGTGTGTGTGTGTGTGTGTGTTTGCAGGAAACCATTGTGTATGCCTGCAAGAAAAAGTCGATGGGTGTTTGTGTGTGTTATTTGTATATGTGTGTGTCAGGACCATGTTTGTGATTAGGTTAAAGCAGTTCCAAGTGTTGACGGCTGTGTTGGAGACCCAGTGTGAGTGCTGTGTTGTGAGTGTGATAGTGTGTGTGTGTGTTTGCGGAAACCGTTGTGCATGACTGTACGTAAAAGATAGTGTGAGTGTGATAGTGTGTGTGTGTGTGTTTTCAGGAAACCATTGTGTATGCCTGCAAGAAAAAGTCGATGGGTGTTTGTGTGTGTTATTTGTATATGTGTGTGTCAGGACCATGTTTGTGATTATGTTAAAGCAGTTCCAAGTGTTGACGGCTGTGTTGGAGACCCAATGTGAGTGCTGTGTTGTGAGTGTGATAGTGTGTGTGTGTGTGTTTGCGGAAACCATTGTGCATGACTGTACGTAAAAGTCAATGGGAGTTTGTGTGTGTTTCTTGTGTATGTGTGTGTCGGGACCACGTTTGTGAGTATGTTAGGGCAGTTCCAACTGTTGATGGCTATGCCGGGGACCCAGTGTGAGTGCTGTGTTGTGCGTGTGATAGTGTTTGTGTGTGTGTGTGTGAGTGTGTGTTTTGCTGGATACCATTGTGTATGTCTGTAAGAAAAAGTCGTAGGGTGTTTTTGTGTGTTTCTTCTGCATGTGTGTTTCGGGACGACGTTTGTGAATATGTTAAGGTAATTCCAAGTGTTGATGGCTCTGCTGGAGATCCAATGTGAGTGCTCTGTCGTGAGTGTGACTTTTGTGTGTGTGTGTGTGTGTGTGTTTGCAGGAAACCATTGTGTATGCCTGCAAGAAAAAGTCGATGGGTGTTTGTGTGTGTTATTTGTATATGTGTGTGTCAGGACCATGTTTGTGATTATGTTAAAGCAGTTCCAAGTGTTGACGGCTGTGTTGGAGACCCAGTGTGAGTGCTGTGTTGTGAGTGTGATGGTGTGTGTGTCTGTGTGTGTTTCAGAACCCCCTGTGTACGCCTGTAAGAAAAACTCAATGGGTGTTTGTGTGTGTTTCTTGTGTATGTGTGTGTCGGGACCACGTATGTGAGTATGTTGTGGCAGTTCCAAGTGCCAGTGTGAATGCTGTGTTGTGAGTGTGGCAGTGTGTGTTTCTGTGTGTGTTTGTGTTGGCGGGAAAACATTGTGTATGCCTGTAAGAATAAGTCGATGGATGTTTGTGTGAGTTTCATGTGTATGTGTGTGTCGCAACCACATTTGTCAATATTTTAGGACAGTTCCAAGTGTTGATGGTTCTGTTGGATACCCATTGTGAGTGCTGTGTTGTAAGTGTGACTGTGTGTGTGTGTGTTCGCGGGAAACCGTTGTGTATGCCTGTAAGAAAAAGTCGATGGGTGTTTGTGTGTGTTTCTTGTGTATGTTTGTGTCGGTAAAACGTTTGTGAGTATGTTAGGGCAGTTCCAAGTGTTGATGGTTCTGCCGAGGCCCAGTGTGCGTACTGTGCTGTTAGTGTGACAGTGTGTGTGTGTGTGTGTGTGTGTTTGGGGAAACCCCACTCTGTCTGCCTGTAACAAAAAGTTGATGGGTGTTTGTGTGTGTTTCTTGTGTATGTGTGTGTCGGGACCACGTTTGTGTGTATGTTAGGGCAGATTCAAGTGCCAGTGTGAATGCTGTGTTGTGAGTGTGATAGTGTGTGTGTGTTTGCGGAAACCATTGTGCATGACTGTACGTAAAAGTCAATGGGAGTTTGTGTGTGTTTCTTGTGTATGTGTGTGTCGGGACCACGTTTGTGAGTATGTTAGGGCAGTTCCAACTGTTGATGGCTATGCCGGGGACCCAGTGTGAGTGCTGTGTTGTGCGTGTGATAGTGTTTGTGTGTGTGTGTGTGAGTGTGTGTTTTGCTGGGTACCATTGTGTATGTCTGTAAGAAAAATTCGTAGGATGTTTTTGTGTGTTTCTTCTGCATGTGTGTTTCGGGACCACGTTTGTGAATATGTTAAGGTAATTCCAAGTGTTGATGGCTCTGCTGGAGATCCAATGTGAGTGCTCTGTCGTGAGTGTGACTTTTGTGTGTGTGTGTGTGTGTGTGTTTGCAGGAAACCATTGTGTATGCCTGCAAGAAAAAGTCGATGGGTGTTTGTGTGTGTTATTTGTATATGTGTGTGTCAGGACCATGTTTGTGATTAGGTTAAAGCAGTTCCAAGTGTTGACGGCTGTGTTGGAGACCCAGTGTGAGTGCTGTGTTGTGAGTGTGATAGTGTGTGTGTGTGTTTGCGGAAACCGTTGTGCATGACTGTACGTAAAAGATAGTGTGAGTGTGATAGTGTGTGTGTGTGTGTTTTCAGGAAACCATTGTGTATGCCTGCAAGAAAAAGTCGATGGGTGTTTGTGTGTGTTATTTGTATATGTGTGTGTCAGGACCATGTTTGTGATTATGTTAAAGCAGTTCCAAGTGTTGACGGCTGTGTTGGAGACCCAATGTGAGTGCTGTGTTGTGAGTGTGATAGTGTGTGTGTGTGTGTTTGCGGAAACCATTGTGCATGACTGTACGTAAAAGTCAATGGGAGTTTGTGTGTGTTTCTTGTGTATGTGTGTGTCGGGACCACGTTTGTGAGTATGTTAGGGCAGTTCCAACTGTTGATGGCTATGCCGGGGACCCAGTGTGAGTGCTGTGTTGTGCGTGTGATAGTGTTTGTGTGTGTGTGTGTGAGTGTGTGTTTTGCTGGATACCATTGTGTATGTCTGTAAGAAAAAGTCGTAGGGTGTTTTTGTGTGTTTCTTCTGCATGTGTGTTTCGGGACGACGTTTGTGAATATGTTAAGGTAATTCCAAGTGTTGATGGCTCTGCTGGAGATCCAATGTGAGTGCTCTGTCGTGAGTGTGACTTTTGTGTGTGTGTGTGTGTGTGTGTTTGCAGGAAACCATTGTGTATGCCTGCAAGAAAAAGTCGATGGGTGTTTGTGTGTGTTATTTGTATATGTGTGTGTCAGGACCATGTTTGTGATTATGTTAAAGCAGTTCCAAGTGTTGACGGCTGTGTTGGAGACCCAGTGTGAGTGCTGTGTTGTGAGTGTGATAGTGTGTGTGTGTCTGTGTGTGTTTCAGAACCCCCTGTGTACGCCTGTAAGAAAAACTCAATGGGTGTTTGTGTGTGTTTCTTGTGTATGTGTGTGTCGGGACCACGTATGTGAGTATGTTGTGGCAGTTCCAAGTGCCAGTGTGAATGCTGTGTTGTGAGTGTGGCAGTGTGTGTTTCTGTGTGTGTTTGTGTTGGCGGGAAAACATTGTGTATGCCTGTAAGAATAAGTCGATGGATGTTTGTGTGAGTTTCATGTGTATGTGTGTGTCGCAACCACATTTGTCAATATTTTAGGACAGTTCCAAGTGTTGATGGTTCTGTTGGATACCCATTGTGAGTGCTGTGTTGTAAGTGTGACTGTGTGTGTGTGTGTTCGCGGGAAACCGTTGTGTATGCCTGTAAGAAAAAGTCGATGGGTGTTTGTGTGTGTTTCTTGTGTATGTTTGTGTCGGTAAAACGTTTGTGAGTATGTTAGGGCAGTTCCAAGTGTTGATGGTTCTGCCGAGGCCCAGTGTGCGTACTGTGCTGTTAGTGTGACAGTGTGTGTGTGTGTGTGTGTGTGTGTGTTTGGGGAAACCCCACTCTGTCTGCCTGTAACAAAAAGTTGATGGGTGTTTGTGTGTGTTTCTTGTGTATGTGTGTGTCGGGACCACGTTTGTGTGTATGTTAGGGCAGATTCAAGTGCCAGTGTGAATGCTGTGTTGTGAGTGTGATAGTGTGTGTGTGTTTGCGGAAACCATTGTGCATGACTGTACGTAAAAGTCAATGGGAGTTTGTGTGTGTTTCTTGTGTATGTGTGTGTCGGGACCACGTTTGTGAGTATGTTAGGGCAGTTCCAACTGTTGATGGCTATGCCGGGGACCCAGTGTGAGTGCTGTGTTGTGCGTGTGATAGTGTTTGTGTGTGTGTGTGTGAGTGTGTGTTTTGCTGGGTACCATTGTGTATGTCTGTAAGAAAAATTCGTAGGATGTTTTTGTGTGTTTCTTCTGCATGTGTGTTTCGGGACCACGTTTGTGAATATGTTAAGGTAATTCCAAGTGTTGATGGCTCTGCTGGAGATCCAATGTGAGTGCTCTGTCGTGAGTGTGACTTTTGTGTGTGTGTGTGTGTGTGTGTTTGCAGGAAACCATTGTGTATGCCTGCAAGAAAAAGTCGATGGGTGTTTGTGTGTGTTATTTGTATATGTGTGTGTCAGGACCATGTTTGTGATTAGGTTAAAGCAGTTCCAAGTGTTGACGGCTGTGTTGGAGACCCAGTGTGAGTGCTGTGTTGTGAGTGTGATAGTGTGTGTGTGTGTTTGCGGAAACCATTGTGCATGACTGTACGTAAAAGATAGTGTGAGTGTGATAGTGTGTGTGTGTGTGTTTTCAGGAAACCATTGTGTATGCCTGCAAGAAAAAGTCGATGGGTGTTTGTGTGTGTTATTTGTATATGTGTGTGTCAGGACCATGTTTGTGATTATGTTAAAGCAGTTCCAAGTGTTGACGGCTGTGTTGGAGACCCAATGTGAGTGCTGTGTTGTGAGTGTGATAGTGTGTGTGTGTGTGTTTGCGGAAACCATTGTGCATGACTGTACGTAAAAGTCAATGGGAGTTTGTGTGTGTTTCTTGTGTATGTGTGTGTCGGGACCACGTTTGTGAGTATGTTAGGGCAGTTCCAACTGTTGATGGCTATGCCGGGGACCCAGTGTGAGTGCTGTGTTGTGCGTGTGATAGTGTTTGTGTGTGTGTGTGTGAGTGTGTGTTTTGCTGGATACCATTGTGTATGTCTGTAAGAAAAAGTCGTAGGGTGTTTTTGTGTGTTTCTTCTGCATGTGTGTTTCGGGACGACGTTTGTGAATATGTTAAGGTAATTCCAAGTGTTGATGGCTCTGCTGGAGATCCAATGTGAGTGCTCTGTCGTGAGTGTGACTTTTGTGTGTGTGTGTGTGGGTGTGTTTGCAGGAAACCATTGTGTATGCCTGCAAGAAAAAGTCGATGGGTGTTTGTGTGTGTTATTTGTATATGTGTGTGTCAGGACCATGTTTGTGATTATGTTAAAGCAGTTCCAAGTGTTGACGGCTGTGTTGGAGACCCAGTGTGAGTGCTGTGTTGTGAGTGTGATAGTGTGTGTGTCTGTGTGTGTTTCAGAACCCCCTGTGTACGCCTGTAAGAAAAACTCAATGGGTGTTTGTGTGTGTTTCTTGTGTATGTGTGTGTCGGGACCACGTATGTGAGTATGTTGTGGCAGTTCCAAGTGCCAGTGTGAATGCTGTGTTGTGAGTGTGGCAGTGTGTGTTTCTGTGTGTGTTTGTGTTGGCGGGAAAACCTTGTGTATGCCTGTAAGAATAAGTCGATGGATGTTTGTGTGAGTTTCATGTGTATGTGTGTGTCGCAACCACATTTGTCAATATTTTAGGACAGTTCCAAGTGTTGATGGTTCTGTTGGATACCCATTGTGAGTGCTGTGTTGTAAGTGTGACTGTGTGTGTGTGTGTTCGCGGGAAACCGTTGTGTATGCCTGTAAGAAAAAGTCGATGGGTGTTTGTGTGTGTTTCTTGTGTATGTTTGTGTCGGTAAAACGTTTGTGAGTATGTTAGGGCAGTTCCAAGTGTTGATGGTTCTGCCGAGGCCCAGTGTGCGTACTGTGCTGTTAGTGTGACAGTGTGTGTGTGTGTGTGTGTGTGTGTGTGTTTGGGGAAACCCCACTCTGTCTGCCTGTAACAAAAAGTTGATGGGTGTTTGTGTGTGTTTCTTGTGTATGTGTGTGTCGGGACCACGTTTGTGTGTATGTTAGGGCAGATTCAAGTGCCAGTGTGAATGCTGTGTTGTGAGTGTGATAGTGTGTGTGTGTTTGCGGAAACCATTGTGCATGACTGTACGTAAAAGTCAATGGGAGTTTGTGTGTGTTTCTTGTGTATGTGTGTGTCGGGACCACGTTTGTGAGTATGTTAGGGCAGTTCCAACTGTTGATGGCTATGCCGGGGACCCAGTGTGAGTGCTGTGTTGTGCGTGTGATAGTGTTTGTGTGTGTGTGTGTGAGTGTGTGTTTTGCTGGGTACCATTGTGTATGTCTGTAAGAAAAATTCGTAGGATGTTTTTGTGTGTTTCTTCTGCATGTGTGTTTCGGGACCACGTTTGTGAATATGTTAAGGTAATTCCAAGTGTTGATGGCTCTGCTGGAGATCCAATGTGAGTGCTCTGTCGTGAGTGTGACTTTTGTGTGTGTGTGTGTGTGTGTGTTTGCAGGAAACCATTGTGTATGCCTGCAAGAAAAAGTCGATGGGTGTTTGTGTGTGTTATTTGTATATGTGTGTGTCAGGACCATGTTTGTGATTATGTTAAAGCAGTTCCAAGTGTTGACGGCTGTGTTGGAGACCCAGTGTGAGTGCTGTGTTGTGAGTGTGATAGTTTGTGTGTGTGTGTTTGCGGAAACCATTGTGCATGACTGTACGTAAAAGATAGTGTGAGTGTGATAGTGTGTGTGTGTGTGTTTTCAGGAAACCATTGTGTATGCCTGCAAGAAAAAGTCGATGGGTGTTTGTGTGTGTTATTTGTATATGTGTGTGTCAGGACCATGTTTGTGATTATGTTAAAGCAGTTCCAAGTGTTGACGGCTGTGTTGGAGACCCAATGTGAGTGCTGTGTTGTGAGTGTGATAGTGTGTGTGTGTGTGTTTGCGGAAACCATTGTGCATGACTGTACGTAAAAGTCAATGGGAGTTTGTGTGTGTTTCTTGTGTATGTGTGTGTCGGGACCACGTTTGTGAGTATGTTAGGGCAGTTCCAACTGTTGATGGCTATGCCGGGGACCCAGTGTGAGTGCTGTGTTGTGCGTGTGATAGTGTTTGTGTGTGTGTGTGTGAGTGTGTGTTTTGCTGGATACCATTGTGTATGTCTGTAAGAAAAAGTCGTAGGGTGTTTTTGTGTGTTTCTTCTGCATGTGTGTTTCGGGACGACGTTTGTGAATATGTTAAGGTAATTCCAAGTGTTCATGGCTCTGCTGGAGATCCAATGTGAGTGCTCTGTCGTGAGTGTGACTTTTGTGTGTGTGTGTGTGTGTGTGTTTGCAGGAAACCATTGTGTATGCCTGCAAGAAAAAGTCGATGGGTGTTTGTGTGTGTTATTTGTATATGTGTGTGTCAGGACCATGTTTGTGATTATGTTAAAGCAGTTCCAAGTGTTGACGGCTGTGTTGGAGACCCAGTGTGAGTGCTGTGTTGTGAGTGTGATAGTGTGTGTGTGTCTGTGTGTGTTTCAGAACCCCCTGTGTACGCCTGTAAGAAAAACTCAATGGGTGTTTGTGTGTGTTTCTTGTGTATGTGTGTGTCGGGACCACGTATGTGAGTATGTTGTGGCAGTTCCAAGTGCCAGTGTGAATGCTGTGTTGTGAGTGTGGCAGTGTGTGTTTCTGTGTGTGTTTGTGTTGGCGGGAAAACATTGTGTATGCCTGTAAGAATAAGTCGATGGATGTTTGTGTGAGTTTCATGTGTATGTGTGTGTCGCAACCACATTTGTCAATATTTTAGGACAGTTCCAAGTGTTGATGGTTCTGTTGGATACCCATTGTGAGTGCTGTGTTGTAAGTGTGACTGTGTGTGTGTGTGTTCGCGGGAAACCGTTGTGTATGCCTGTAAGAAAAAGTCGATGGGTGTTTGTGTGTGTTTCTTGTGTATGTTTGTGTCGGTAAAACGTTTGTGAGTATGTTAGGGCAGTTCCAAGTGTTGATGGTTCTGCCGAGGCCCAGTGTGCGTACTGTGCTGTTAGTGTGACAGTGTGTGTGTGTGTGTGTGTGTTTGGGGGAACCCCACTCTGTCTGCCTGTAACAAAAAGTTGATGGGTGTTTGTGTGTGTTTCTTGTGTATGTGTGTGTCGGGACCACGTTTGTGTGTATGTTAGGGCAGATTCAAGTGCCAGTGTGAATGCTGTGTTGTGAGTGTGATAGTGTGTGTGTGTTTGCGGAAACCATTGTGCATGACTGTACGTAAAAGTCAATGGGAGTTTGTGTGTGTTTCTTGTGTATGTGTGTGTCGGGACCACGTTTGTGAGTATGTTAGGGCAGTTCCAACTGTTGATGGCTATGCCGGGGACCCAGTGTGAGTGCTGTGTTGTGCGTGTGATAGTGTTTGTGTGTGTGTGTGTGAGTGTGTGTTTTGCTGGATACCATTGTGTATGTCTGTAAGAAAAAGTCGTAGGGTGTTTTTGTGTGTTTCTTCTGCATGTGTGTTTCGGGACGACGTTTGTGAATATGTTAAGGTAATTCCAAGTGTTCATGGCTCTGCTGGAGATCCAATGTGAGTGCTCTGTCGTAAGTGTGACTTTTGTGTGTGTGTGTGTGTGTGTGTGTTTGCAGGAAACCATTGTGTATGCCTGCAAGAAAAAGTCGATGGGTGTTTGTGTGTGTTATTTGTATATGTGTGTGTCAGGACCATGTTTGTGATTATGTTAAAGCAGTTCCAAGTGTTGACGGCTGTGTTGGAGACCCAGTGTGAGTGCTGTGTTGTGAGTGTGATAGTGTGTGTGTGTCTGTGTGTGTTTCAGAACCCCCTGTGTACGCCTGTAAGAAAAACTCAATGGGTGTTTGTGTGTGTTTCTTGTGTATGTGTGTGTCGGGACCACGTATGTGAGTATGTTGTGGCAGTTCCAAGTGCCAGTGTGAATGCTGTGTTGTGAGTGTGGCAGTGTGTGTTTCTGTGTGTGTTTGTGTTGGCGGGAAAACCTTGTGTATGCCTGTAAGAATAAGTCGATGGATGTTTGTGTGAGTTTCATGTGTATGTGTGTGTCGCAACCACATTTGTCAATATTTTAGGACAGTTCCAAGTGTTGATGGTTCTGTTGGATACCCATTGTGAGTGCTGTGTTGTAAGTGTGACTGTGTGTGTGTGTGTTCGCGGGAAACCGTTGTGTATGCCTGTAAGAAAAAGTCGATGGGTGTTTGTGTGTGTTTCTTGTGTATGTTTGTGTCGGTAAAACGTTTGTGAGTATGTTAGGGCAGTTCCAAGTGTTGATGGTTCTGCCGAGGCCCAGTGTGCGTACTGTGCTGTTAGTGTGACAGTGTGTGTGTGTGTGTGAGTGTGTGTGTGTTTGGGGGAACCCCACTCTGTCTGCCTGTAACAAAAAGTTGATGGGTGTTTGTGTGTGTTTCTTGTGTATGTGTGTGTCGGGACCACGTTTGTGTGTATGTTAGGGCAGATTCAAGTGCCAGTGTGAATGCTGTGTTGTGAGTGTGATAGTGTGTGTGTGTTTGCGGAAACCATTGTGCATGACTGTACGTAAAAGTCAATGGGAGTTTGTGTGTGTTTCTTGTGTATGTGTGTGTCGGGACCACGTTTGTGAGTATGTTAGGGCAGTTCCAACTGTTGATGGCTATGCCGGGGACCCAGTGTGAGTGCTGTGTTGTGCGTGTGATAGTGTTTGTGTGTGTGTGTGTGAGTGTGTGTTTTGCTGGGTACCATTGTGTATGTCTGTAAGAAAAATTCGTAGGGTGTTTTTGTGTGTTTCTTCTGCATGTGTGTTTCGGGACCACGTTTGTGAATATGTTAAGGTAATTCCAAGTGTTGATGGCTCTGCTGGAGATCCAATGTGAGTGCTCTGTCGTGAGTGTGACTTTTGTGTGTGTGTGTGTGTGTGTTTGCAGGAAACCATTGTGTATGCCTGCAAGAAAAAGTCGATGGGTGTTTGTGTGTGTTATTTGTATATGTGTGTGTCAGGACCATGTTTGTGATTAGGTTAAAGCAGTTCCAAGTGTTGACGGCTGTGTTGGAGACCCAGTGTGAGTGCTGTGTTGTGAGTGTGATAGTGTGTGTGTGTGTGTTTGCGGAAACCATTGTGCATGACTGTACGTAAAAGATAGTGTGAGTGTGATAGTGTGTGTGTGTGTGTTTTCAGGAAACCATTGTGTATGCCTGCAAGAAAAAGTCGATGGGTGTTTGTGTGTGTTATTTGTATATGTGTGTGTCAGGACCATGTTTGTGATTATGTTAAAGCAGTTCCAAGTGTTGACGGCTGTGTTGGAGACCCAATGTGAGTGCTGTGTTGTGAGTGTGATAGTGTGTGTGTGTGTGTTTGCGGAAACCATTGTGCATGACTGTACGTAAAAGTCAATGGGAGTTTGTGTGTGTTTCTTGTGTATGTGTGTGTCGGGACCACGTTTGTGAGTATGTTAGGGCAGTTCCAACTGTTGATGGCTATGCCGGGGACCCAGTGTGAGTGCTGTGTTGTGCGTGTGATAGTGTTTGTGTGTGTGTGTGTGAGTGTGTGTTTTGCTGGATACCATTGTGTATGTCTGTAAGAAAAAGTCGTAGGGTGTTTTTGTGTGTTTCTTCTGCATGTGTGTTTCGGGACGACGTTTGTGAATATGTTAAGGTAATTCCAAGTGTTCATGGCTCTGCTGGAGATCCAATGTGAGTGCTCTGTCGTGAGTGTGACTTTTGTGTGTGTGTGTGTGTGTGTGTGTTTGCAGGAAACCATTGTGTATGCCTGCAAGAAAAAGTCGATGGGTGTTTGTGTGTGTTATTTGTATATGTGTGTGTCAGGACCATGTTTGTGATTATGTTAAAGCAGTTCCAAGTGTTGACGGCTGTGTTGGAGACCCAGTGTGAGTGCTGTGTTGTGAGTGTGATAGTGTGTGTGTGTCTGTGTGTGTTTCAGAACCCCCTGTGTACGCCTGTAAGAAAAACTCAATGGGTGTTTGTGTGTGTTTCTTGTGTATGTGTGTGTCGGGACCACGTATGTGAGTATGTTGTGGCAGTTCCAAGTGCCAGTGTGAATGCTGTGTTGTGAGTGTGGCAGTGTGTGTTTCTGTGTGTGTTTGTGTTGGCGGGAAAACATTGTGTATGCCTGTAAGAATAAGTCGATGGATGTTTGTGTGAGTTTCATGTGTATGTGTGTGTCGCAACCACATTTGTCAATATTTTAGGACAGTTCCAAGTGTTGATGGTTCTGTTGGATACCCATTGTGAGTGCTGTGTTGTAAGTGTGACTGTGTGTGTGTGTGTTCGCGGGAAACCGTTGTGTATGCCTGTAAGAAAAAGTCGATGGGTGTTTGTGTGTGTTTCTTGTGTATATTTGTGTCGGTAAAACGTTTGTGAGTATGTTAGGGCAGTTCGAAGTGTTGATGGTTCTGCCGAGGCCCAGTGGGCGTACTGTGCTGTTAGTGTGACAGTGTGTGTGTGTGTGTGTGTGTGTGTGTGTTTGGGGGAACCCCACTCTGTCTGCCTGTAACAAAAAGTTGATGGGTGTTTGTGTGTGTTTCTTGTGTATGTGTGTGTCGGGACCACGTTTGTGTGTATGTTAGGGCAGATTCAAGTGCCAGTGTGAATGCTGTGTTGTGAGTGTGATAGTGTGTGTGTGTTTGCGGAAACCATTGTGCATGACTGTACGTAAAAGTCAATGGGAGTTTGTGTGTGTTTCTTGTGTATGTGTGTGTCGGGACCACGTTTGTGAGTATGTTAGGGCAGTTCCAACTGTTGATGGCTATGCCGGGGACCCAGTGTGAGTGCTGTGTTGTGCGTGTGATAGTGTTTGTGTGTGTGTGTGTGAGTGTGTGTTTTGCTGGGTACCATTGTGTATGTCTGTAAGAAAATTTCGTAGGATGTTTTTGTGTGTTTCTTCTTCATGTGTGTTTCGGAACCACGTTTGTGAATATGTTAAGGTAATTCCAAGTGTTGATGGCTCTGCTGGAGATCCAATGTGAGTGCTCTGTCGTGAGTGTGACTTTTGTGTGTGTGTG
The DNA here is from genome assembly GCF_023065955.2 of Ursus arctos. NCBI lineage: Eukaryota > Metazoa > Chordata > Mammalia > Carnivora > Ursidae > Ursus > Ursus arctos. Next base: position 2,234,821 of record NC_079874.1, read on the forward strand.
TGTGTGTGTGTTTGCAGGAAACCATTGTGTATGCCTGCAAGAAAAAGTCGATGGGTGTTTGTGTGTGTTATTTGTATATGTGTGTGTCAGGACCATGTTTGTGATTATGTTAAAGCAGTTCCAAGTGTTGACGGCTGTGTTGGAGACCCAGTGTGAGTGCTGTGTTGTGAGTGTGATAGTGTGTGTGTGTGTGTTTGCGGAAACCATTGTGCATGACTGTACGTAAAAGATAGTGTGAGTGTGATAGTGTGTGTGTGTGTGTTTTCAGGAAACCATTGTGTATGCCTGCAAGAAAAAGTCGATGGGTGTTTGTGTGTGTTATTTGTATATGTGTGTGTCAGGACCATGTTTGTGATTATGTTAAAGCAGTTCCAAGTGTTGACGGCTGTGTTGGAGACCCAATGTGAGTGCTGTGTTGTGAGTGTGATAGTGTGTGTGTGTGTGTGTTTGCGGAAACCATTGTGCATGACTGTACGTAAAAGTCAATGGGAGTTTGTGTGTGTTTCTTGTGTATGTGTGTGTCGGGACCACGTTTGTGAGTATGTTAGGGCAGTTCCAACTGTTGATGGCTATGCCGGGGACCCAGTGTGAGTGCTGTGTTGTGCGTGTGATAGTGTTTGTGTGTGTGTGTGTGAGTGTGTGTTTTGCTGGATACCATTGTGTATGTCTGTAAGAAAAAGTCGTAGGGTGTTTTTGTGTGTTTCTTCTGCATGTGTGTTTCGGGACGACGTTTGTGAATATGTTAAGGTAATTCCAAGTGTTGATGGCTCTGCTGGAGATCCAATGTGAGTGCTCTGTCGTGAGTGTGACTTTTGTGTGTGTGTGTGTGTGTGTGTGTTTGCAGGAAATCATTGTGTATGCCTGCAAGAAAAAGTCGATGGGTGTTTGTGTGTGTTATTTGTATATGTGTGTGTCAGGACCATGTTTGTGATTATGTTAAAGCAGTTCCAAGTGTTGACGGCTGTGTTGGAGACCCAGTGTCAGTGCTGTGTTGTGAGTGTGATAGTGTGTGTGTGTCTGTGTGTGTTTCAGAACCCCCTGTGTACGCCTGTAAGAAAAACTCAATGGGTGTTTGTGTGTGTTTCTTGTGTATGTGTGTGTCGGGACCACGTATGTGAGTATGTTGTGGCAGTTCCAAGTGCCAGTGTGAATGCTGTGTTGTGAGTGTGGCAGTGTGTGTTTCTGTGTGTGTTTGTGTTGGCGGGAAAACATTGTGTATGCCTGTAAGAATAAGTCGATGGATGTTTGTGTGAGTTTCATGTGTATGTGTGTGTCGCAACCACATTTGTCAATATTTTAGGACAGTTCCAAGTGTTGATGGTTCTGTTGGATACCCATTGTGAGTGCTGTGTTGTAAGTGTGACTGTGTGTGTGTGTGTTCGCGGGAAACCGTTGTGTATGCCTGTAAGAAAAAGTCGATGGGTGTTTGTGTGTGTTTCTTGTGTATGTTTGTGTCGGTAAAACGTTTGTGAGTATGTTAGGGCAGTTCCGAGTGTTGATGGTTCTGCCGAGGCCCAGTGTGCGTACTGTGCTGTTAGTGTGACAGTGTGTGTGTGTGTGTGTGTGTGTGTGTGTGTTTGGGGAAACCCCACTCTGTCTGCCTGTAACAAAAAGTTGATGGGTGTTTGTGTGTGTTTCTTGTGTATGTGTGTGTCGGGACCACGTTTGTGTGTATGTTAGGGCAGATTCAAGTGCCAGTGTGAATGCTGTGTTGTGAGTGTGATAGTGTGTGTGTGTTTGCGGAAACCATTGTGCATGACTGTACGTAAAAGTCAATGGGAGTTTGTGTGTGTTTCTTGTGTATGTGTGTGTCGGGACCACGTTTGTGAGTATGTTAGGGCAGTTCCAACTGTTGATGGCTATGCCGGGGACCCAGTGTGAGTGCTGTGTTGTGCGTGTGATAGTGTTTGTGTGTGTGTGTGTGAGTGTGTGTTTTGCTGGGTACCATTGTGTATGTCTGTAAGAAAAATTCGTAGGATGTTTTTGTGTGTTTCTTCTTCATGTGTGTTTCGGGACCACGTTTGTGAATATGTTAAGGTAATTCCAAGTGTTGATGGCTCTGCTGGAGATCCAATGTGAGTGCTCTGTCGTGAGTGTGACTTTTGTGTGTGTGTGTGTGTGTGTGTTTGCAGGAAACCATTGTGTATGCCTGCAAGAAAAATTCGATGGGTGTTTGTGTGTGTTATTTGTATATGTGTGTGTCAGGACCATGTTTGTGATTAGGTTAAAGCAGTTCCAAGTGTTGATGGCTGTGTTGGAGACCCAGTGTGAGTGCTGTGTTGTGAGTGTGATAGTGTGTGTGTGTGTGTTTGCGGAAACCATTGTGCATGACTGTACGTAAAAGATAGTGTGAGTGTGATAGTGTGTGTGTGTGTGTGTTTTCAGGAAACCATTGTGTATGCCTGCAAGAAAAAGTCGATGGGTGTTTGTGTGTGTTATTTGTATATGTGTGTGTCAGGACCATGTTTGTGATTATGTTAAAGCAGTTCCAAGTGTTGACGGCTGTGTTGGAGACCCAATGTGAGTGCTGTGTTGTGAGTGTGATAGTGTGTGTGTGTGTGTTTGCGGAAACCATTGTGCATGACTGTACGTAAAAGTCAATGGGAGTTTGTGTGTGTTTCTTGTGTATGTGTGTGTCGGGACCACGTTTGTGAGTATGTTAGGGCAGTTCCAACTGTTGATGGCTATGCCGGGGACCCAGTGTGAGTGCTGTGTTGTGCGTGTGATAGTGTTTGTGTGTGTGTGTGTGAGTGTGTGTTTTGCTGGATACCATTGTGTATGTCTGTAAGAAAAAGTCGTAGGGTGTTTTTGTGTGTTTCTTCTGCATGTGTGTTTCGGGACGACGTTTGTGAATATGTTAAGGTAATTCCAAGTGTTGATGGCTCTGCTGGAGATCCAATGTGAGTGCTCTGTCGTGAGTGTGACTTTTGTGTGTGTGTGTGTGTGTGTGTTTGCAGGAAATCATTGTGTATGCCTGCAAGAAAAAGTCGATGGGTGTTTGTGTGTGTTATTTGTATATGTGTGTGTCAGGACCATGTTTGTGATTATGTTAAAGCAGTTCCAAGTGTTGACGGCTGTGTTGGAGACCCAGTGTCAGTGCTGTGTTGTGAGTGTGATAGTGTGTGTGTGTCTGTGTGTGTTTCAGAACCCCCTGTGTACGCCTGTAAGAAAAACTCAATGGGTGTTTGTGTGTGTTTCTTGTGTATGTGTGTGTCGGGACCACGTATGTGAGTATGTTGTGGCAGTTCCAAGTGCCAGTGTGAATGCTGTGTTGTGAGTGTGGCAGTGTGTGTTTCTGTGTGTGTTTGTGTTGGCGGGAAAACATTGTGTATGCCTGTAAGAATAAGTCGATGGATGTTTGTGTGAGTTTCATGTGTATGTGTGTGTCGCAACCACATTTGTCAATATTTTAGGACAGTTCCAAGTGTTGATGGTTCTGTTGGATACCCATTGTGAGTGCTGTGTTGTAAGTGTGACTGTGTGTGTGTGTGTTCGCGGGAAACCGTTGTGTATGCCTGTAAGAAAAAGTCGATGGGTGTTTGTGTGTGTTTCTTGTGTATGTTTGTGTCGGTAAAACGTTTGTGAGTATGTTAGGGCAGTTCCGAGTGTTGATGGTTCTGCCGAGGCCCAGTGTGCGTACTGTGCTGTTAGTGTGACAGTGTGTGTGTGTGTGTGTGTGTGTGTGTGTGTGTTTGGGGGAACCCCACTCTGTCTGCCTGTAACAAAAAGTTGATGGGTGTTTGTGTGTGTTTCTTGTGTATGTGTGTGTCGGGACCACGTTTGTGTGTATGTTAGGGCAGATTCAAGTGCCAGTGTGAATGCTGTGTTGTGAGTGTGATAGTGTGTGTGTGTTTGCGGAAACCATTGTGCATGACTGTACGTAAAAGTCAATGGGAGTTTGTGTGTGTTTCTTGTGTATGTGTGTGTCGGGACCACGTTTGTGAGTATGTTAGGGCAGTTCCAACTGTTGATGGCTATGCCGGGGACCCAGTGTGAGTGCTGTGTTGTGCGTGTGATAGTGTTTGTGTGTGTGTGTGTGAGTGTGTGTTTTGCTGGGTACCATTGTGTATGTCTGTAAGAAAAATTCGTAGGATGTTTTTGTGTGTTTCTTCTTCATGTGTGTTTCGGGACCACGTTTGTGAATATGTTAAGGTAATTCCAAGTGTTGATGGCTCTGCTGGAGATCCAATGTGAGTGCTCTGTCGTGAGTGTGACTTTTGTGTGTGTGTGTGTGTGTGTGTTTGCAGGAAACCATTGTGTATGCCTGCAAGAAAAAGTCGATGGGTGTTTGTGTGTGTTATTTGTATATGTGTGTGTCAGGACCATGTTTGTGATTAGGTTAAAGCAGTTCCAAGTGTTGACGGCTGTGTTGGAGACCCAGTGTGAGTGCTGTGTTGTGAGTGTGATAGTGTGTGTGTGTGTGTTTGCGGAAACCATTGTGCATGACTGTACGTAAAAGATAGTGTGAGTGTGATAGTGTGTGTGTGTGTGTTTTCAGGAAACCATTGTGTATGCCTGCAAGAAAAAGTCGATGGGTGTTTGTGTGTGTTATTTGTATATGTGTGTGTCAGGACCATGTTTGTGATTATGTTAAAGCAGTTCCAAGTGTTGACGGCTGTGTTGGAGACCCAATGTGAGTGCTGTGTTGTGAGTGTGATAGTGTGTGTGTGTGTGTGTTTGCGGAAACCATTGTGCATGACTGTACGTAAAAGTCCATGGGAGTTTGTGTGTGTTTCTTGTGTATGTGTGTGTCGGGACCACGTTTGTGAGTATGTTAGGGCAGTTCCAACTGTTGATGGCTATGCCGGGGACCCAGTGTGAGTGCTGTGTTGTGCGTGTGATAGTGTTTGTGTGTGTGTGTGTGAGTGTGTGTTTTGCTGGATACCATTGTGTATGTCTGTAAGAAAAAGTCGTAGGGTGTTTTTGTGTGTTTCTTCTGCATGTGTGTTTCGGGACGACGTTTGTGAATATGTTAAGGTAATTCCAAGTGTTCATGGCTCTGCTGGAGATCCAATGTGAGTGCTCTGTCGTGAGTGTGACTTTTGTGTGTGTGTGTGTGTGTGTGTTTGCAGGAAATCATTGTGTATGCCTGCAAGAAAAAGTCGATGGGTGTTTGTGTGTGTTATTTGTATATGTGTGTGTCAGGACCATGTTTGTGATTATGTTAAAGCAGTTCCAAGTGTTGACGGCTGTGTTGGAGACCCAGTGTCAGTGCTGTGTTGTGAGTGTGATAGTGTGTGTGTGTCTGTGTGTGTTTCAGAACCCCCTGTGTACGCCTGTAAGAAAAACTCAATGGGTGTTTGTGTGTGTTTCTTGTGTATGTGTGTGTCGGGACCACGTATGTGAGTATGTTGTGGCAGTTCCAAGTGCCAGTGTGAATGCTGTGTTGTGAGTGTGGCAGTGTGTGTTTCTGTGTGTGTTTGTGTTGGCGGGAAAACATTGTGTATGCCTGTAAGAATAAGTCGATGGATGTTTGTGTGAGTTTCATGTGTATGTGTGTGTCGCAACCACATTTGTCAATATTTTAGGACAGTTCCAAGTGTTGATGGTTCTGTTGGATACCCATTGTGAGTGCTGTGTTGTAAGTGTGACTGTGTGTGTGTGTGTTCGCGGGAAACCGTTGTGTATGCCTGTAAGAAAAAGTCGATGGGTGTTTGTGTGTGTTTCTTGTGTATGTTTGTGTCGGTAAAACGTTTGTGAGTATGTTAGGGCAGTTCCAAGTGTTGATGGTTCTGCCGAGGCCCAGTGTGCGTACTGTGCTGTTAGTGTGACAGTGTGTGTGTGTGTGTGTGTGTGTGTGTGTTTGGGGAAACCCCACTCTGTCTGCCTGTAACAAAAAGTTGATGGGTGTTTGTGTGTGTTTCTTGTGTATGTGTGTGTCGGGACCACGTTTGTGTGTATGTTAGGGCAGATTCAAGTGCCAGTGTGAATGCTGTGTTGTGAGTGTGATAGTGTGTGTGTGTTTGCGGAAACCATTGTGCATGACTGTACGTAAAAGTCAATGGGAGTTTGTGTGTGTTTCTTGTGTATGTGTGTGTCGGGACCACGTTTGTGAGTATGTTAGGGCAGTTCCAACTGTTGATGGCTATGCCGGGGACCCAGTGTGAGTGCTGTGTTGTGCGTGTGATAGTGTTTGTGTGTGTGTGTGTGAGTGTGTGTTTTGCTGGGTACCATTGTGTATGTCTGTAAGAAAAATTCGTAGGATGTTTTTGTGTGTTTCTTCTGCATGTGTGTTTCGGGACCACGTTTGTGAATATGTTAAGGTAATTCCAAGTGTTGATGGCTCTGCTGGAGATCCAATGTGAGTGCTCTGTCGTGAGTGTGACTTTTGTGTGTGTGTGTGTGTGTGTGTTTGCAGGAAACCATTGTGTATGCCTGCAAGAAAAAGTCGATGGGTGTTTGTGTGTGTTATTTGTATATGTGTGTGTCAGGACCATGTTTGTGATTAGGTTAAAGCAGTTCCAAGTGTTGACGGCTGTGTTGGAGACCCAGTGTGAGTGCTGTGTTGTGAGTGTGATAGTGTGTGTGTGTGTGTTTGCGGAAACCGTTGTGCATGACTGTACGTAAAAGATAGTGTGAGTGTGATAGTGTGTGTGTGTGTGTTTTCAGGAAACCATTGTGTATGCCTGCAAGAAAAAGTCGATGGGTGTTTGTGTGTGTTATTTGTATATGTGTGTGTCAGGACCATGTTTGTGATTATGTTAAAGCAGTTCCAAGTGTTGACGGCTGTGTTGGAGACCCAATGTGAGTGCTGTGTTGTGAGTGTGATAGTGTGTGTGTGTGTGTGTTTGCGGAAACCATTGTGCATGACTGTACGTAAAAGTCAATGGGAGTTTGTGTGTGTTTCTTGTGTATGTGTGTGTCGGGACCACGTTTGTGAGTATGTTAGGGCAGTTCCAACTGTTGATGGCTATGCCGGGGACCCAGTGTGAGTGCTGTGTTGTGCGTGTGATAGTGTTTGTGTGTGTGTGTGTGAGTGTGTGTTTTGCTGGATACCATTGTGTATGTCTGTAAGAAAAAGTCGTAGGGTGTTTTTGTGTGTTTCTTCTGCATGTGTGTTTCGGGACGACGTTTGTGAATATGTTAAGGTAATTCCAAGTGTTCATGGCTCTGCTGGAGATCCAATGTGAGTGCTCTGTCGTGAGTGTGACTTTTGTGTGTGTGTGTGTGTGTGTGTTTGCAGGAAATCATTGTGTATGCCTGCAAGAAAAAGTCGATGGGTGTTTGTGTGTGTTATTTGTATATGTGTGTGTCAGGACCATGTTTGTGATTATGTTAAAGCAGTTCCAAGTGTTGACGGCTGTGTTGGAGACCCAGTGTGAGTGCTGTGTTGTGAGTGTGATAGTGTGTGTGTGTCTGTGTGTGTTTCAGAACCCCCTGTGTACGCCTGTAAGAAAAACTCAATGGGTGTTTGTGTGTGTTTCTTGTGTATGTGTGTGTCGGGACCACGTATGTGAGTATGTTGTGGCAGTTCCAAGTGCCAGTGTGAATGCTGTGTTGTGAGTGTGGCAGTGTGTGTTTCTGTGTGTGTTTGTGTTGGCGGGAAAACATTGTGTATGCCTGTAAGAATAAGTCGATGGATGTTTGTGTGAGTTTCATGTGTATGTGTGTGTCGCAACCACATTTGTCAATATTTTAGGACAGTTCCAAGTGTTGATGGTTCTGTTGGATACCCATTGTGAGTGCTGTGTTGTAAGTGTGACTGTGTGTGTGTGTGTTCGCGGGAAACCGTTGTGTATGCCTGTAAGAAAAAGTCGATGGGTGTTTGTGTGTGTTTCTTGTGTATGTTTGTGTCGGTAAAACGTTTGTGAGTATGTTAGGGCAGTTCCAAGTGTTGATGGTTCTGCCGAGGCCCAGTGTGCGTACTGTGCTGTTAGTGTGACAGTGTGTGTGTGTGTGTGTGTGTGTGTGTGTTTGGGGAAACCCCACTCTGTCTGCCTGTAACAAAAAGTTGATGGGTGTTTGTGTGTGTTTCTTGTGTATGTGTGTGTCGGGACCAAGTTTGTGTGTATGTTAGGGCAGATTCAAGTGCCAGTGTGAATGCTGTGTTGTGAGTGTGATAGTGTGTGTGTGTTTGCGGAAACCATTGTGCATGACTGTACGTAAAAGTCAATGGGAGTTTGTGTGTGTTTCTTGTGTATGTGTGTGTCGGGACCACGTTTGTGAGTATGTTAGGGCAGTTCCAACTGTTGATGGCTATGCCGGGGACCCAGTGTGAGTGCTGTGTTGTGCGTGTGATAGTGTTTGTGTGTGTGTGTGTGAGTGTGTGTTTTGCTGGGTACCATTGTGTATGTCTGTAAGAAAAATTCGTAGGATGTTTTTGTGTGTTTCTTCTGCATGTGTGTTTCGGGACCACGTTTGTGAATATGTTAAGGTAATTCCAAGTGTTGATGGCTCTGCTGGAGATCCAATGTGAGTGCTCTGTCGTGAGTGTGACTTTTGTGTGTGTGTGTGTGTGTGTGTTTGCAGGAAACCATTGTGTATGCCTGCAAGAAAAAGTCGATGGGTGTTTGTGTGTGTTATTTGTATATGTGTGTGTCAGGACCATGTTTGTGATTAGGTTAAAGCAGTTCCAAGTGTTGACGGCTGTGTTGGAGACCCAGTGTGAGTGCTGTGTTGTGAGTGTGATAGTGTGTGTGTGTGTTTGCGGAAACCGTTGTGCATGACTGTACGTAAAAGATAGTGTGAGTGTGATAGTGTGTGTGTGTGTGTTTTCAGGAAACCATTGTGTATGCCTGCAAGAAAAAGTCGATGGGTGTTTGTGTGTGTTATTTGTATATGTGTGTGTCAGGACCATGTTTGTGATTATGTTAAAGCAGTTCCAAGTGTTGACGGCTGTGTTGGAGACCCAATGTGAGTGCTGTGTTGTGAGTGTGATAGTGTGTGTGTGTGTGTTTGCGGAAACCATTGTGCATGACTGTACGTAAAAGTCAATGGGAGTTTGTGTGTGTTTCTTGTGTATGTGTGTGTCGGGACCACGTTTGTGAGTATGTTAGGGCAGTTCCAACTGTTGATGGCTATGCCGGGGACCCAGTGTGAGTGCTGTGTTGTGCGTGTGATAGTGTTTGTGTGTGTGTGTGTGAGTGTGTGTTTTGCTGGATACCATTGTGTATGTCTGTAAGAAAAAGTCGTAGGGTGTTTTTGTGTGTTTCTTCTGCATGTGTGTTTCGGGACGACGTTTGTGAATATGTTAAGGTAATTCCAAGTGTTGATGGCTCTGCTGGAGATCCAATGTGAGTGCTCTGTCGTGAGTGTGACTTTTGTGTGTGTGTGTGTGTGTGTGTTTGCAGGAAACCATTGTGTATGCCTGCAAGAAAAAGTCGATGGGTGTTTGTGTGTGTTATTTGTATATGTGTGTGTCAGGACCATGTTTGTGATTATGTTAAAGCAGTTCCAAGTGTTGACGGCTGTGTTGGAGACCCAGTGTGAGTGCTGTGTTGTGAGTGTGATGGTGTGTGTGTCTGTGTGTGTTTCAGAACCCCCTGTGTACGCCTGTAAGAAAAACTCAATGGGTGTTTGTGTGTGTTTCTTGTGTATGTGTGTGTCGGGACCACGTATGTGAGTATGTTGTGGCAGTTCCAAGTGCCAGTGTGAATGCTGTGTTGTGAGTGTGGCAGTGTGTGTTTCTGTGTGTGTTTGTGTTGGCGGGAAAACATTGTGTATGCCTGTAAGAATAAGTCGATGGATGTTTGTGTGAGTTTCATGTGTATGTGTGTGTCGCAACCACATTTGTCAATATTTTAGGACAGTTCCAAGTGTTGATGGTTCTGTTGGATACCCATTGTGAGTGCTGTGTTGTAAGTGTGACTGTGTGTGTGTGTGTTCGCGGGAAACCGTTGTGTATGCCTGTAAGAAAAAGTCGATGGGTGTTTGTGTGTGTTTCTTGTGTATGTTTGTGTCGGTAAAACGTTTGTGAGTATGTTAGGGCAGTTCCAAGTGTTGATGGTTCTGCCGAGGCCCAGTGTGCGTACTGTGCTGTTAGTGTGACAGTGTGTGTGTGTGTGTGTGTGTGTTTGGGGAAACCCCACTCTGTCTGCCTGTAACAAAAAGTTGATGGGTGTTTGTGTGTGTTTCTTGTGTATGTGTGTGTCGGGACCACGTTTGTGTGTATGTTAGGGCAGATTCAAGTGCCAGTGTGAATGCTGTGTTGTGAGTGTGATAGTGTGTGTGTGTTTGCGGAAACCATTGTGCATGACTGTACGTAAAAGTCAATGGGAGTTTGTGTGTGTTTCTTGTGTATGTGTGTGTCGGGACCACGTTTGTGAGTATGTTAGGGCAGTTCCAACTGTTGATGGCTATGCCGGGGACCCAGTGTGAGTGCTGTGTTGTGCGTGTGATAGTGTTTGTGTGTGTGTGTGTGAGTGTGTGTTTTGCTGGGTACCATTGTGTATGTCTGTAAGAAAAATTCGTAGGATGTTTTTGTGTGTTTCTTCTGCATGTGTGTTTCGGGACCACGTTTGTGAATATGTTAAGGTAATTCCAAGTGTTGATGGCTCTGCTGGAGATCCAATGTGAGTGCTCTGTCGTGAGTGTGACTTTTGTGTGTGTGTGTGTGTGTGTGTGTGTTTGCAGGAAACCATTGTGTATGCCTGCAAGAAAAAGTCGATGGGTGTTTGTGTGTGTTATTTGTATATGTGTGTGTCAGGACCATGTTTGTGATTAGGTTAAAGCAGTTCCAAGTGTTGACGGCTGTGTTGGAGACCCAGTGTGAGTGCTGTGTTGTGAGTGTGATAGTGTGTGTGTGTGTTTGCGGAAACCGTTGTGCATGACTGTACGTAAAAGATAGTGTGAGTGTGATAGTGTGTGTGTGTGTGTTTTCAGGAAACCATTGTGTATGCCTGCAAGAAAAAGTCGATGGGTGTTTGTGTGTGTTATTTGTATATGTGTGTGTCAGGACCATGTTTGTGATTATGTTAAAGCAGTTCCAAGTGTTGACGGCTGTGTTGGAGACCCAATGTGAGTGCTGTGTTGTGAGTGTGATAGTGTGTGTGTGTGTGTTTGCGGAAACCATTGTGCATGACTGTACGTAAAAGTCAATGGGAGTTTGTGTGTGTTTCTTGTGTATGTGTGTGTCGGGACCACGTTTGTGAGTATGTTAGGGCAGTTCCAACTGTTGATGGCTATGCCGGGGACCCAGTGTGAGTGCTGTGTTGTGCGTGTGATAGTGTTTGTGTGTGTGTGTGTGAGTGTGTGTTTTGCTGGATACCATTGTGTATGTCTGTAAGAAAAAGTCGTAGGGTGTTTTTGTGTGTTTCTTCTGCATGTGTGTTTCGGGACGACGTTTGTGAATATGTTAAGGTAATTCCAAGTGTTGATGGCTCTGCTGGAGATCCAATGTGAGTGCTCTGTCGTGAGTGTGACTTTTGTGTGTGTGTGTGTGTGTGTGTTTGCAGGAAACCATTGTGTATGCCTGCAAGAAAAAGTCGATGGGTGTTTGTGTGTGTTATTTGTATATGTGTGTGTCAGGACCATGTTTGTGATTATGTTAAAGCAGTTCCAAGTGTTGACGGCTGTGTTGGAGACCCAGTGTGAGTGCTGTGTTGTGAGTGTGATAGTGTGTGTGTGTCTGTGTGTGTTTCAGAACCCCCTGTGTACGCCTGTAAGAAAAACTCAATGGGTGTTTGTGTGTGTTTCTTGTGTATGTGTGTGTCGGGACCACGTATGTGAGTATGTTGTGGCAGTTCCAAGTGCCAGTGTGAATGCTGTGTTGTGAGTGTGGCAGTGTGTGTTTCTGTGTGTGTTTGTGTTGGCGGGAAAACATTGTGTATGCCTGTAAGAATAAGTCGATGGATGTTTGTGTGAGTTTCATGTGTATGTGTGTGTCGCAACCACATTTGTCAATATTTTAGGACAGTTCCAAGTGTTGATGGTTCTGTTGGATACCCATTGTGAGTGCTGTGTTGTAAGTGTGACTGTGTGTGTGTGTGTTCGCGGGAAACCGTTGTGTATGCCTGTAAGAAAAAGTCGATGGGTGTTTGTGTGTGTTTCTTGTGTATGTTTGTGTCGGTAAAACGTTTGTGAGTATGTTAGGGCAGTTCCAAGTGTTGATGGTTCTGCCGAGGCCCAGTGTGCGTACTGTGCTGTTAGTGTGACAGTGTGTGTGTGTGTGTGTGTGTGTGTGTTTGGGGAAACCCCACTCTGTCTGCCTGTAACAAAAAGTTGATGGGTGTTTGTGTGTGTTTCTTGTGTATGTGTGTGTCGGGACCACGTTTGTGTGTATGTTAGGGCAGATTCAAGTGCCAGTGTGAATGCTGTGTTGTGAGTGTGATAGTGTGTGTGTGTTTGCGGAAACCATTGTGCATGACTGTACGTAAAAGTCAATGGGAGTTTGTGTGTGTTTCTTGTGTATGTGTGTGTCGGGACCACGTTTGTGAGTATGTTAGGGCAGTTCCAACTGTTGATGGCTATGCCGGGGACCCAGTGTGAGTGCTGTGTTGTGCGTGTGATAGTGTTTGTGTGTGTGTGTGTGAGTGTGTGTTTTGCTGGGTACCATTGTGTATGTCTGTAAGAAAAATTCGTAGGATGTTTTTGTGTGTTTCTTCTGCATGTGTGTTTCGGGACCACGTTTGTGAATATGTTAAGGTAATTCCAAGTGTTGATGGCTCTGCTGGAGATCCAATGTGAGTGCTCTGTCGTGAGTGTGACTTTTGTGTGTGTGTGTGTGTGTGTGTTTGCAGGAAACCATTGTGTATGCCTGCAAGAAAAAGTCGATGGGTGTTTGTGTGTGTTATTTGTATATGTGTGTGTCAGGACCATGTTTGTGATTAGGTTAAAGCAGTTCCAAGTGTTGACGGCTGTGTTGGAGACCCAGTGTGAGTGCTGTGTTGTGAGTGTGATAGTGTGTGTGTGTGTTTGCGGAAACCATTGTGCATGACTGTACGTAAAAGATAGTGTGAGTGTGATAGTGTGTGTGTGTGTGTTTTCAGGAAACCATTGTGTATGCCTGCAAGAAAAAGTCGATGGGTGTTTGTGTGTGTTATTTGTATATGTGTGTGTCAGGACCATGTTTGTGATTATGTTAAAGCAGTTCCAAGTGTTGACGGCTGTGTTGGAGACCCAATGTGAGTGCTGTGTTGTGAGTGTGATAGTGTGTGTGTGTGTGTTTGCGGAAACCATTGTGCATGACTGTACGTAAAAGTCAATGGGAGTTTGTGTGTGTTTCTTGTGTATGTGTGTGTCGGGACCACGTTTGTGAGTATGTTAGGGCAGTTCCAACTGTTGATGGCTATGCCGGGGACCCAGTGTGAGTGCTGTGTTGTGCGTGTGATAGTGTTTGTGTGTGTGTGTGTGAGTGTGTGTTTTGCTGGATACCATTGTGTATGTCTGTAAGAAAAAGTCGTAGGGTGTTTTTGTGTGTTTCTTCTGCATGTGTGTTTCGGGACGACGTTTGTGAATATGTTAAGGTAATTCCAAGTGTTGATGGCTCTGCTGGAGATCCAATGTGAGTGCTCTGTCGTGAGTGTGACTTTTGTGTGTGTGTGTGTGTGTGTGTTTGCAGGAAATCATTGTGTATGCCTGCAAGAAAAAGTCGATGGGTGTTTGTGTGTGTTATTTGTATATGTGTGTGTCAGGACCATGTTTGTGATTATGTTAAAGCAGTTCCAAGTGTTGACGGCTGTGTTGGAGACCCAGTGTGAGTGCTGTGTTGTGAGTGTGATAGTGTGTGTGTGTCTGTGTGTGTTTCAGAACCCCCTGTGTACGCCTGTAAGAAAAACTCAATGGGTGTTTGTGTGTGTTTCTTGTGTATGTGTGTGTCGGGACCACGTATGTGAGTATGTTGTGGCAGTTCCAAGTGCCAGTGTGAATGCTGTGTTGTGAGTGTGGCAGTGTGTGTTTCTGTGTGTGTTTGTGTTGGCGGGAAAACATTGTGTATGCCTGTAAGAATAAGTCGATGGATGTTTGTGTGAGTTTCATGTGTATGTGTGTGTCGCAACCACATTTGTCAATATTTTAGGACAGTTCCAAGTGTTGATGGTTCTGTTGGATACCCATTGTGAGTGCTGTGTTGTAAGTGTGACTGTGTGTGTGTGTGTTCGCGGGAAACCGTTGTGTATGCCTGTAAGAAAAAGTCGATGGGTGTTTGTGTGTGTTTCTTGTGTATGTTTGTGTCGGTAAAACGTTTGTGAGTATGTTAGGGCAGTTCCAAGTGTTGATGGTTCTGCCGAGGCCCAGTGTGCGTACTGTGCTGTTAGTGTGACAGTGTGTGTGTGTGTGTGTGTGTGTGTGTGTTTGGGGAAACCCCACTCTGTCTGCCTGTAACAAAAAGTTGATGGGTGTTTGTGTGTGTTTCTTGTGTATGTGTGTGTCGGGACCAAGTTTGTGTGTATGTTAGGGCAGATTCAAGTGCCAGTGTGAATGCTGTGTTGTGAGTGTGATAGTGTGTGTGTGTTTGCGGAAACCATTGTGCATGACTGTACGTAAAAGTCAATGGGAGTTTGTGTGTGTTTCTTGTGTATGTGTGTGTCGGGACCACGTTTGTGAGTATGTTAGGGCAGTTCCAACTGTTGATGGCTATGCCGGGGACCCAGTGTGAGTGCTGTGTTGTGCGTGTGATAGTGTTTGTGTGTGTGTGTGTGAGTGTGTGTTTTGCTGGGTACCATTGTGTATGTCTGTAAGAAAAATTCGTAGGATGTTTTTGTGTGTTTCTTCTGCATGTGTGTTTCGGGACCACGTTTGTGAATATGTTAAGGTAATTCCAAGTGTTGATGGCTCTGCTGGAGATCCAATGTGAGTGCTCTGTCGTGAGTGTGACTTTTGTGTGTGTGTGTGTGTGTGTGTTTGCAGGAAACCATTGTGTATGCCTGCAAGAAAAAGTCGATGGGTGTTTGTGTGTGTTATTTGTATATGTGTGTGTCAGGACCATGTTTGTGATTAGGTTAAAGCAGTTCCAAGTGTTGACGGCTGTGTTGGAGACCCAGTGTGAGTGCTGTGTTGTGAGTGTGATAGTGTGTGTGTGTGTTTGCGGAAACCGTTGTGCATGACTGTACGTAAAAGATAGTGTGAGTGTGATAGTGTGTGTGTGTGTGTTTTCAGGAAACCATTGTGTATGCCTGCAAGAAAAAGTCGATGGGTGTTTGTGTGTGTTATTTGTATATGTGTGTGTCAGGACCATGTTTGTGATTATGTTAAAGCAGTTCCAAGTGTTGACGGCTGTGTTGGAGACCCAATGTGAGTGCTGTGTTGTGAGTGTGATAGTGTGTGTGTGTGTGTTTGCGGAAACCATTGTGCATGACTGTACGTAAAAGTCAATGGGAGTTTGTGTGTGTTTCTTGTGTATGTGTGTGTCGGGACCACGTTTGTGAGTATGTTAGGGCAGTTCCAACTGTTGATGGCTATGCCGGGGACCCAGTGTGAGTGCTGTGTTGTGCGTGTGATAGTGTTTGTGTGTGTGTGTGTGAGTGTGTGTTTTGCTGGATACCATTGTGTATGTCTGTAAGAAAAAGTCGTAGGGTGTTTTTGTGTGTTTCTTCTGCATGTGTGTTTCGGGACGACGTTTGTGAATATGTTAAGGTAATTCCAAGTGTTGATGGCTCTGCTGGAGATCCAATGTGAGTGCTCTGTCGTGAGTGTGACTTTTGTGTGTGTGTGTGTGTGTGTGTTTGCAGGAAACCATTGTGTATGCCTGCAAGAAAAAGTCGATGGGTGTTTGTGTGTGTTATTTGTATATGTGTGTGTCAGGACCATGTTTGTGATTATGTTAAAGCAGTTCCAAGTGTTGACGGCTGTGTTGGAGACCCAGTGTGAGTGCTGTGTTGTGAGTGTGATGGTGTGTGTGTCTGTGTGTGTTTCAGAACCCCCTGTGTACGCCTGTAAGAAAAACTCAATGGGTGTTTGTGTGTGTTTCTTGTGTATGTGTGTGTCGGGACCACGTATGTGAGTATGTTGTGGCAGTTCCAAGTGCCAGTGTGAATGCTGTGTTGTGAGTGTGGCAGTGTGTGTTTCTGTGTGTGTTTGTGTTGGCGGGAAAACATTGTGTATGCCTGTAAGAATAAGTCGATGGATGTTTGTGTGAGTTTCATGTGTATGTGTGTGTCGCAACCACATTTGTCAATATTTTAGGACAGTTCCAAGTGTTGATGGTTCTGTTGGATACCCATTGTGAGTGCTGTGTTGTAAGTGTGACTGTGTGTGTGTGTGTTCGCGGGAAACCGTTGTGTATGCCTGTAAGAAAAAGTCGATGGGTGTTTGTGTGTGTTTCTTGTGTATGTTTGTGTCGGTAAAACGTTTGTGAGTATGTTAGGGCAGTTCCAAGTGTTGATGGTTCTGCCGAGGCCCAGTGTGCGTACTGTGCTGTTAGTGTGACAGTGTGTGTGTGTGTGTGTGTGTGTTTGGGGAAACCCCACTCTGTCTGCCTGTAACAAAAAGTTGATGGGTGTTTGTGTGTGTTTCTTGTGTATGTGTGTGTCGGGACCACGTTTGTGTGTATGTTAGGGCAGATTCAAGTGCCAGTGTGAATGCTGTGTTGTGAGTGTGATAGTGTGTGTGTGTTTGCGGAAACCATTGTGCATGACTGTACGTAAAAGTCAATGGGAGTTTGTGTGTGTTTCTTGTGTATGTGTGTGTCGGGACCACGTTTGTGAGTATGTTAGGGCAGTTCCAACTGTTGATGGCTATGCCGGGGACCCAGTGTGAGTGCTGTGTTGTGCGTGTGATAGTGTTTGTGTGTGTGTGTGTGAGTGTGTGTTTTGCTGGGTACCATTGTGTATGTCTGTAAGAAAAATTCGTAGGATGTTTTTGTGTGTTTCTTCTGCATGTGTGTTTCGGGACCACGTTTGTGAATATGTTAAGGTAATTCCAAGTGTTGATGGCTCTGCTGGAGATCCAATGTGAGTGCTCTGTCGTGAGTGTGACTTTTGTGTGTGTGTGTGTGTGTGTGTGTGTTTGCAGGAAACCATTGTGTATGCCTGCAAGAAAAAGTCGATGGGTGTTTGTGTGTGTTATTTGTATATGTGTGTGTCAGGACCATGTTTGTGATTAGGTTAAAGCAGTTCCAAGTGTTGACGGCTGTGTTGGAGACCCAGTGTGAGTGCTGTGTTGTGAGTGTGATAGTGTGTGTGTGTGTTTGCGGAAACCGTTGTGCATGACTGTACGTAAAAGATAGTGTGAGTGTGATAGTGTGTGTGTGTGTGTTTTCAGGAAACCATTGTGTATGCCTGCAAGAAAAAGTCGATGGGTGTTTGTGTGTGTTATTTGTATATGTGTGTGTCAGGACCATGTTTGTGATTATGTTAAAGCAGTTCCAAGTGTTGACGGCTGTGTTGGAGACCCAATGTGAGTGCTGTGTTGTGAGTGTGATAGTGTGTGTGTGTGTGTTTGCGGAAACCATTGTGCATGACTGTACGTAAAAGTCAATGGGAGTTTGTGTGTGTTTCTTGTGTATGTGTGTGTCGGGACCACGTTTGTGAGTATGTTAGGGCAGTTCCAACTGTTGATGGCTATGCCGGGGACCCAGTGTGAGTGCTGTGTTGTGCGTGTGATAGTGTTTGTGTGTGTGTGTGTGAGTGTGTGTTTTGCTGGATACCATTGTGTATGTCTGTAAGAAAAAGTCGTAGGGTGTTTTTGTGTGTTTCTTCTGCATGTGTGTTTCGGGACGACGTTTGTGAATATGTTAAGGTAATTCCAAGTGTTGATGGCTCTGCTGGAGATCCAATGTGAGTGCTCTGTCGTGAGTGTGACTTTTGTGTGTGTGTGTGTGTGTGTGTTTGCAGGAAACCATTGTGTATGCCTGCAAGAAAAAGTCGATGGGTGTTTGTGTGTGTTATTTGTATATGTGTGTGTCAGGACCATGTTTGTGATTATGTTAAAGCAGTTCCAAGTGTTGACGGCTGTGTTGGAGACCCAGTGTGAGTGCTGTGTTGTGAGTGTGATAGTGTGTGTGTGTCTGTGTGTGTTTCAGAACCCCCTGTGTACGCCTGTAAGAAAAACTCAATGGGTGTTTGTGTGTGTTTCTTGTGTATGTGTGTGTCGGGACCACGTATGTGAGTATGTTGTGGCAGTTCCAAGTGCCAGTGTGAATGCTGTGTTGTGAGTGTGGCAGTGTGTGTTTCTGTGTGTGTTTGTGTTGGCGGGAAAACATTGTGTATGCCTGTAAGAATAAGTCGATGGATGTTTGTGTGAGTTTCATGTGTATGTGTGTGTCGCAACCACATTTGTCAATATTTTAGGACAGTTCCAAGTGTTGATGGTTCTGTTGGATACCCATTGTGAGTGCTGTGTTGTAAGTGTGACTGTGTGTGTGTGTGTTCGCGGGAAACCGTTGTGTATGCCTGTAAGAAAAAGTCGATGGGTGTTTGTGTGTGTTTCTTGTGTATGTTTGTGTCGGTAAAACGTTTGTGAGTATGTTAGGGCAGTTCCAAGTGTTGATGGTTCTGCCGAGGCCCAGTGTGCGTACTGTGCTGTTAGTGTGACAGTGTGTGTGTGTGTGTGTGTGTGTGTGTTTGGGGAAACCCCACTCTGTCTGCCTGTAACAAAAAGTTGATGGGTGTTTGTGTGTGTTTCTTGTGTATGTGTGTGTCGGGACCACGTTTGTGTGTATGTTAGGGCAGATTCAAGTGCCAGTGTGAATGCTGTGTTGTGAGTGTGATAGTGTGTGTGTGTTTGCGGAAACCATTGTGCATGACTGTACGTAAAAGTCAATGGGAGTTTGTGTGTGTTTCTTGTGTATGTGTGTGTCGGGACCACGTTTGTGAGTATGTTAGGGCAGTTCCAACTGTTGATGGCTATGCCGGGGACCCAGTGTGAGTGCTGTGTTGTGCGTGTGATAGTGTTTGTGTGTGTGTGTGTGAGTGTGTGTTTTGCTGGGTACCATTGTGTATGTCTGTAAGAAAAATTCGTAGGATGTTTTTGTGTGTTTCTTCTGCATGTGTGTTTCGGGACCACGTTTGTGAATATGTTAAGGTAATTCCAAGTGTTGATGGCTCTGCTGGAGATCCAATGTGAGTGCTCTGTCGTGAGTGTGACTTTTGTGTGTGTGTGTGTGTGTGTGTTTGCAGGAAACCATTGTGTATGCCTGCAAGAAAAAGTCGATGGGTGTTTGTGTGTGTTATTTGTATATGTGTGTGTCAGGACCATGTTTGTGATTAGGTTAAAGCAGTTCCAAGTGTTGACGGCTGTGTTGGAGACCCAGTGTGAGTGCTGTGTTGTGAGTGTGATAGTGTGTGTGTGTGTTTGCGGAAACCATTGTGCATGACTGTACGTAAAAGATAGTGTGAGTGTGATAGTGTGTGTGTGTGTGTTTTCAGGAAACCATTGTGTATGCCTGCAAGAAAAAGTCGATGGGTGTTTGTGTGTGTTATTTGTATATGTGTGTGTCAGGACCATGTTTGTGATTATGTTAAAGCAGTTCCAAGTGTTGACGGCTGTGTTGGAGACCCAATGTGAGTGCTGTGTTGTGAGTGTGATAGTGTGTGTGTGTGTGTTTGCGGAAACCATTGTGCATGACTGTACGTAAAAGTCAATGGGAGTTTGTGTGTGTTTCTTGTGTATGTGTGTGTCGGGACCACGTTTGTGAGTATGTTAGGGCAGTTCCAACTGTTGATGGCTATGCCGGGGACCCAGTGTGAGTGCTGTGTTGTGCGTGTGATAGTGTTTGTGTGTGTGTGTGTGAGTGTGTGTTTTGCTGGATACCATTGTGTATGTCTGTAAGAAAAAGTCGTAGGGTGTTTTTGTGTGTTTCTTCTGCATGTGTGTTTCGGGACGACGTTTGTGAATATGTTAAGGTAATTCCAAGTGTTGATGGCTCTGCTGGAGATCCAATGTGAGTGCTCTGTCGTGAGTGTGACTTTTGTGTGTGTGTGTGTGTGTGTGTGTTTGCAGGAAATCATTGTGTATGCCTGCAAGAAAAAGTCGATGGGTGTTTGTGTGTGTTATTTGTATATGTGTGTGTCAGGACCATGTTTGTGATTATGTTAAAGCAGTTCCAAGTGTTGACGGCTGTGTTGGAGACCCAGTGTGAGTGCTGTGTTGTGAGTGTGATAGTGTGTGTGTCTGTGTGTGTTTCAGAACCCCCTGTGTACGCCTGTAAGAAAAACTCAATGGGTGTTTGTGTGTGTTTCTTGTGTATGTGTGTGTCGGGACCACGTATGTGAGTATGTTGTGGCAGTTCCAAGTGCCAGTGTGAATGCTGTGTTGTGAGTGTGGCAGTGTGTGTTTCTGTGTGTGTTTGTGTTGGCGGGAAAACCTTGTGTATGCCTGTAAGAATAAGTCGATGGATGTTTGTGTGAGTTTCATGTGTATGTGTGTGTCGCAACCACATTTGTCAATATTTTAGGACAGTTCCAAGTGTTGATGGTTCTGTTGGATACCCATTGTGAGTGCTGTGTTGTAAGTGTGACTGTGTGTGTGTGTGTTCGCGGGAAACCGTTGTGTATGCCTGTAAGAAAAAGTCGATGGGTGTTTGTGTGTGTTTCTTGTGTATGTTTGTGTCGGTAAAACGTTTGTGAGTATGTTAGGGCAGTTCCAAGTGTTGATGGTTCTGCCGAGGCCCAGTGTGCGTACTGTGCTGTTAGTGTGACAGTGTGTGTGTGTGTGTGTGTGTGTGTGTGTTTGGGGAAACCCCACTCTGTCTGCCTGTAACAAAAAGTTGATGGGTGTTTGTGTGTGTTTCTTGTGTATGTGTGTGTCGGGACCACGTTTGTGTGTATGTTAGGGCAGATTCAAGTGCCAGTGTGAATGCTGTGTTGTGAGTGTGATAGTGTGTGTGTGTTTGCGGAAACCATTGTGCATGACTGTACGTAAAAGTCAATGGGAGTTTGTGTGTGTTTCTTGTGTATGTGTGTGTCGGGACCACGTTTGTGAGTATGTTAGGGCAGTTCCAACTGTTGATGGCTATGCCGGGGACCCAGTGTGAGTGCTGTGTTGTGCGTGTGATAGTGTTTGTGTGTGTGTGTGTGAGTGTGTGTTTTGCTGGGTACCATTGTGTATGTCTGTAAGAAAAATTCGTAGGATGTTTTTGTGTGTTTCTTCTGCATGTGTGTTTCGGGACCACGTTTGTGAATATGTTAAGGTAATTCCAAGTGTTGATGGCTCTGCTGGAGATCCAATGTGAGTGCTCTGTCGTGAGTGTGACTTTTGTGTGTGTGTGTGTGTGTGTGTTTGCAGGAAACCATTGTGTATGCCTGCAAGAAAAAGTCGATGGGTGTTTGTGTGTGTTATTTGTATATGTGTGTGTCAGGACCATGTTTGTGATTATGTTAAAGCAGTTCCAAGTGTTGACGGCTGTGTTGGAGACCCAGTGTGAGTGCTGTGTTGTGAGTGTGATAGTGTGTGTGTGTGTGTTTGCGGAAACCATTGTGCATGACTGTACGTAAAAGATAGTGTGAGTGTGATAGTGTGTGTGTGTGTGTTTTCAGGAAACCATTGTGTATGCCTGCAAGAAAAAGTCGATGGGTGTTTGTGTGTGTTATTTGTATATGTGTGTGTCAGGACCATGTTTGTGATTATGTTAAAGCAGTTCCAAGTGTTGACGGCTGTGTTGGAGACCCAATGTGAGTGCTGTGTTGTGAGTGTGATAGTGTGTGTGTGTGTGTTTGCGGAAACCATTGTGCATGACTGTACGTAAAAGTCAATGGGAGTTTGTGTGTGTTTCTTGTGTATGTGTGTGTCGGGACCACGTTTGTGAGTATGTTAGGGCAGTTCCAACTGTTGATGGCTATGCCGGGGACCCAGTGTGAGTGCTGTGTTGTGCGTGTGATAGTGTTTGTGTGTGTGTGTGTGAGTGTGTGTTTTGCTGGATACCATTGTGTATGTCTGTAAGAAAAAGTCGTAGGGTGTTTTTGTGTGTTTCTTCTGCATGTGTGTTTCGGGACGACGTTTGTGAATATGTTAAGGTAATTCCAAGTGTTCATGGCTCTGCTGGAGATCCAATGTGAGTGCTCTGTCGTGAGTGTGACTTTTGTGTGTGTGTGTGTGTGTGTGTTTGCAGGAAACCATTGTGTATGCCTGCAAGAAAAAGTCGATGGGTGTTTGTGTGTGTTATTTGTATATGTGTGTGTCAGGACCATGTTTGTGATTATGTTAAAGCAGTTCCAAGTGTTGACGGCTGTGTTGGAGACCCAGTGTGAGTGCTGTGTTGTGAGTGTGATAGTGTGTGTGTGTCTGTGTGTGTTTCAGAACCCCCTGTGTACGCCTGTAAGAAAAACTCAATGGGTGTTTGTGTGTGTTTCTTGTGTATGTGTGTGTCGGGACCACGTATGTGAGTATGTTGTGGCAGTTCCAAGTGCCAGTGTGAATGCTGTGTTGTGAGTGTGGCAGTGTGTGTTTCTGTGTGTGTTTGTGTTGGCGGGAAAACATTGTGTATGCCTGTAAGAATAAGTCGATGGATGTTTGTGTGAGTTTCATGTGTATGTGTGTGTCGCAACCACATTTGTCAATATTTTAGGACAGTTCCAAGTGTTGATGGTTCTGTTGGATACCCATTGTGAGTGCTGTGTTGTAAGTGTGACTGTGTGTGTGTGTGTTCGCGGGAAACCGTTGTGTATGCCTGTAAGAAAAAGTCGATGGGTGTTTGTGTGTGTTTCTTGTGTATGTTTGTGTCGGTAAAACGTTTGTGAGTATGTTAGGGCAGTTCCAAGTGTTGATGGTTCTGCCGAGGCCCAGTGTGCGTACTGTGCTGTTAGTGTGACAGTGTGTGTGTGTGTGTGTGTGTTTGGGGGAACCCCACTCTGTCTGCCTGTAACAAAAAGTTGATGGGTGTTTGTGTGTGTTTCTTGTGTATGTGTGTGTCGGGACCACGTTTGTGTGTATGTTAGGGCAGATTCAAGTGCCAGTGTGAATGCTGTGTTGTGAGTGTGATAGTGTGTGTGTGTTTGCGGAAACCATTGTGCATGACTGTACGTAAAAGTCAATGGGAGTTTGTGTGTGTTTCTTGTGTATGTGTGTGTCGGGACCACGTTTGTGAGTATGTTAGGGCAGTTCCAACTGTTGATGGCTATGCCGGGGACCCAGTGTGAGTGCTGTGTTGTGCGTGTGATAGTGTTTGTGTGTGTGTGTGTGAGTGTGTGTTTTGCTGGATACCATTGTGTATGTCTGTAAGAAAAAGTCGTAGGGTGTTTTTGTGTGTTTCTTCTGCATGTGTGTTTCGGGACGACGTTTGTGAATATGTTAAGGTAATTCCAAGTGTTCATGGCTCTGCTGGAGATCCAATGTGAGTGCTCTGTCGTAAGTGTGACTTTTGTGTGTGTGTGTGTGTGTGTGTGTTTGCAGGAAACCATTGTGTATGCCTGCAAGAAAAAGTCGATGGGTGTTTGTGTGTGTTATTTGTATATGTGTGTGTCAGGACCATGTTTGTGATTATGTTAAAGCAGTTCCAAGTGTTGACGGCTGTGTTGGAGACCCAGTGTGAGTGCTGTGTTGTGAGTGTGATAGTGTGTGTGTGTCTGTGTGTGTTTCAGAACCCCCTGTGTACGCCTGTAAGAAAAACTCAATGGGTGTTTGTGTGTGTTTCTTGTGTATGTGTGTGTCGGGACCACGTATGTGAGTATGTTGTGGCAGTTCCAAGTGCCAGTGTGAATGCTGTGTTGTGAGTGTGGCAGTGTGTGTTTCTGTGTGTGTTTGTGTTGGCGGGAAAACCTTGTGTATGCCTGTAAGAATAAGTCGATGGATGTTTGTGTGAGTTTCATGTGTATGTGTGTGTCGCAACCACATTTGTCAATATTTTAGGACAGTTCCAAGTGTTGATGGTTCTGTTGGATACCCATTGTGAGTGCTGTGTTGTAAGTGTGACTGTGTGTGTGTGTGTTCGCGGGAAACCGTTGTGTATGCCTGTAAGAAAAAGTCGATGGGTGTTTGTGTGTGTTTCTTGTGTATGTTTGTGTCGGTAAAACGTTTGTGAGTATGTTAGGGCAGTTCCAAGTGTTGATGGTTCTGCCGAGGCCCAGTGTGCGTACTGTGCTGTTAGTGTGACAGTGTGTGTGTGTGTGTGAGTGTGTGTGTGTTTGGGGGAACCCCACTCTGTCTGCCTGTAACAAAAAGTTGATGGGTGTTTGTGTGTGTTTCTTGTGTATGTGTGTGTCGGGACCACGTTTGTGTGTATGTTAGGGCAGATTCAAGTGCCAGTGTGAATGCTGTGTTGTGAGTGTGATAGTGTGTGTGTGTTTGCGGAAACCATTGTGCATGACTGTACGTAAAAGTCAATGGGAGTTTGTGTGTGTTTCTTGTGTATGTGTGTGTCGGGACCACGTTTGTGAGTATGTTAGGGCAGTTCCAACTGTTGATGGCTATGCCGGGGACCCAGTGTGAGTGCTGTGTTGTGCGTGTGATAGTGTTTGTGTGTGTGTGTGTGAGTGTGTGTTTTGCTGGGTACCATTGTGTATGTCTGTAAGAAAAATTCGTAGGGTGTTTTTGTGTGTTTCTTCTGCATGTGTGTTTCGGGACCACGTTTGTGAATATGTTAAGGTAATTCCAAGTGTTGATGGCTCTGCTGGAGATCCAATGTGAGTGCTCTGTCGTGAGTGTGACTTTTGTGTGTGTGTGTGTGTGTGTTTGCAGGAAACCATTGTGTATGCCTGCAAGAAAAAGTCGATGGGTGTTTGTGTGTGTTATTTGTATATGTGTGTGTCAGGACCATGTTTGTGATTAGGTTAAAGCAGTTCCAAGTGTTGACGGCTGTGTTGGAGACCCAGTGTGAGTGCTGTGTTGTGAGTGTGATAGTGTGTGTGTGTGTGTTTGCGGAAACCATTGTGCATGACTGTACGTAAAAGATAGTGTGAGTGTGATAGTGTGTGTGTGTGTGTTTTCAGGAAACCATTGTGTATGCCTGCAAGAAAAAGTCGATGGGTGTTTGTGTGTGTTATTTGTATATGTGTGTGTCAGGACCATGTTTGTGATTATGTTAAAGCAGTTCCAAGTGTTGACGGCTGTGTTGGAGACCCAATGTGAGTGCTGTGTTGTGAGTGTGATAGTGTGTGTGTGTGTGTTTGCGGAAACCATTGTGCATGACTGTACGTAAAAGTCAATGGGAGTTTGTGTGTGTTTCTTGTGTATGTGTGTGTCGGGACCACGTTTGTGAGTATGTTAGGGCAGTTCCAACTGTTGATGGCTATGCCGGGGACCCAGTGTGAGTGCTGTGTTGTGCGTGTGATAGTGTTTGTGTGTGTGTGTGTGAGTGTGTGTTTTGCTGGATACCATTGTGTATGTCTGTAAGAAAAAGTCGTAGGGTGTTTTTGTGTGTTTCTTCTGCATGTGTGTTTCGGGACGACGTTTGTGAATATGTTAAGGTAATTCCAAGTGTTCATGGCTCTGCTGGAGATCCAATGTGAGTGCTCTGTCGTGAGTGTGACTTTTGTGTGTGTGTGTGTGTGTGTGTGTTTGCAGGAAACCATTGTGTATGCCTGCAAGAAAAAGTCGATGGGTGTTTGTGTGTGTTATTTGTATATGTGTGTGTCAGGACCATGTTTGTGATTATGTTAAAGCAGTTCCAAGTGTTGACGGCTGTGTTGGAGACCCAGTGTGAGTGCTGTGTTGTGAGTGTGATAGTGTGTGTGTGTCTGTGTGTGTTTCAGAACCCCCTGTGTACGCCTGTAAGAAAAACTCAATGGGTGTTTGTGTGTGTTTCTTGTGTATGTGTGTGTCGGGACCACGTATGTGAGTATGTTGTGGCAGTTCCAAGTGCCAGTGTGAATGCTGTGTTGTGAGTGTGGCAGTGTGTGTTTCTGTGTGTGTTTGTGTTGGCGGGAAAACATTGTGTATGCCTGTAAGAATAAGTCGATGGATGTTTGTGTGAGTTTCATGTGTATGTGTGTGTCGCAACCACATTTGTCAATATTTTAGGACAGTTCCAAGTGTTGATGGTTCTGTTGGATACCCATTGTGAGTGCTGTGTTGTAAGTGTGACTGTGTGTGTGTGTGTTCGCGGGAAACCGTTGTGTATGCCTGTAAGAAAAAGTCGATGGGTGTTTGTGTGTGTTTCTTGTGTATATTTGTGTCGGTAAAACGTTTGTGAGTATGTTAGGGCAGTTCCAAGTGTTGATGGTTCTGCCGAGGCCCAGTGGGCGTACTGTGCTGTTAGTGTGACAGTGTGTGTGTGTGTGTGTGTGTGTGTGTGTTTGGGGGAACCCCACTCTGTCTGCCTGTAACAAAAAGTTGATGGGTGTTTGTGTGTGTTTCTTGTGTATGTGTGTGTCGGGACCACGTTTGTGTGTATGTTAGGGCAGATTCAAGTGCCAGTGTGAATGCTGTGTTGTGAGTGTGATAGTGTGTGTGTGTTTGCGGAAACCATTGTGCATGACTGTACGTAAAAGTCAATGGGAGTTTGTGTGTGTTTCTTGTGTATGTGTGTGTCGGGACCACGTTTGTGAGTATGTTAGGGCAGTTCCAACTGTTGATGGCTATGCCGGGGACCCAGTGTGAGTGCTGTGTTGTGCGTGTGATAGTGTTTGTGTGTGTGTGTGTGAGTGTGTGTTTTGCTGGGTACCATTGTGTATGTCTGTAAGAAAATTTCGTAGGATGTTTTTGTGTGTTTCTTCTTCATGTGTGTTTCGGAACCACGTTTGTGAATATGTTAAGGTAATTCCAAGTGTTGATGGCTCTGCTGGAGATCCAATGTGAGTGCTCTGTCGTGAGTGTGACTTTTGTGTGTGTGTGTGTGTGTGTGTTTGCAGGAAACCATTGTGTATGCCTGCAAGAAAAAGTCGATGGGTGTTTGTGTGTGTTATTTGTATATGTGTGTGTCAGGACCATGTTTGTGATTATGTTAAAGCAGTTCCAAGTGTTGACGGCTGTGTTGGAGACCCAGTGTGAGTGCTGTGTTGTGAGTGTGATAGTGTGTGTGTGTGTGTTTGCGGAAACCATTGTGCATGACTGTACGTAAAAGATAGTGTGAGTGTGATAGTGTGTGTGTGTGTGTTTTCAGGAAACCATTGTGTATGCCTGCAAGAAAAAGTCGATGGGTGTTTGTGTGTGTTATTTGTATATGTGTGTGTCAGGACCATGTTTGTGATTATGTTAAAGCAGTTCCAAGTGTTGACGGCTGTGTTGGAGACCCAATGTGAGTGCTGTGTTGTGAGTGTGATAGTGTGTGTGTGTGTGTGTTTGCGGAAACCATTGTGCATGACTGTACGTAAAAGTCAATGGGAGTTTGTGTGTGTTTCTTGTGTATGTGTGTGTCGGGACCACGTTTGTGAGTATGTTAGGGCAGTTCCAACTGTTGATGGCTATGCCGGGGACCCAGTGTGAGTGCTGTGTTGTGCGTGTGATAGTGTTTGTGTGTGTGTGTGTGAGTGTGTGTTTTGCTGGATACCATTGTGTATGTCTGTAAGAAAAAGTCGTAGGGTGTTTTTGTGTGTTTCTTCTGCATGTGTGTTTCGGGACGACGTTTGTGAATATGTTAAGGTAATTCCAAGTGTTGATGGCTCTGCTGGAGATCCAATGTGAGTGCTCTGTCGTGAGTGTGACTTTTGTGTGTGTGTGTGTGTGTGTGTGTTTGCAGGAAATCATTGTGTATGCCTGCAAGAAAAAGTCGATGGGTGTTTGTGTGTGTTATTTGTATATGTGTGTGTCAGGACCATGTTTGTGATTATGTTAAAGCAGTTCCAAGTGTTGACGGCTGTGTTGGAGACCCAGTGTCAGTGCTGTGTTGTGAGTGTGATAGTGTGTGTGTGTCTGTGTGTGTTTCAGAACCCCCTGTGTACGCCTGTAAGAAAAACTCAATGGGTGTTTGTGTGTGTTTCTTGTGTATGTGTGTGTCGGGACCACGTATGTGAGTATGTTGTGGCAGTTCCAAGTGCCAGTGTGAATGCTGTGTTGTGAGTGTGGCAGTGTGTGTTTCTGTGTGTGTTTGTGTTGGCGGGAAAACATTGTGTATGCCTGTAAGAATAAGTCGATGGATGTTTGTGTGAGTTTCATGTGTATGTGTGTGTCGCAACCACATTTGTCAATATTTTAGGACAGTTCCAAGTGTTGATGGTTCTGTTGGATACCCATTGTGAGTGCTGTGTTGTAAGTGTGACTGTGTGTGTGTGTGTTCGCGGGAAACCGTTGTGTATGCCTGTAAGAAAAAGTCGATGGGTGTTTGTGTGTGTTTCTTGTGTATGTTTGTGTCGGTAAAACGTTTGTGAGTATGTTAGGGCAGTTCCGAGTGTTGATGGTTCTGCCGAGGCCCAGTGTGCGTACTGTGCTGTTAGTGTGACAGTGTGTGTGTGTGTGTGTGTGTGTGTGTGTGTGTTTGGGGAAACCCCACTCTGTCTGCCTGTAACAAAAAGTTGATGGGTGTTTGTGTGTGTTTCTTGTGTATGTGTGTGTCGGGACCACGTTTGTGTGTATGTTAGGGCAGATTCAAGTGCCAGTGTGAATGCTGTGTTGTGAGTGTGATAGTGTGTGTGTGTTTGCGGAAACCATTGTGCATGACTGTACGTAAAAGTCAATGGGAGTTTGTGTGTGTTTCTTGTGTATGTGTGTGTCGGGACCACGTTTGTGAGTATGTTAGGGCAGTTCCAACTGTTGATGGCTATGCCGGGGACCCAGTGTGAGTGCTGTGTTGTGCGTGTGATAGTGTTTGTGTGTGTGTGTGTGAGTGTGTGTTTTGCTGGGTACCATTGTGTATGTCTGTAAGAAAAATTCGTAGGATGTTTTTGTGTGTTTCTTCTTCATGTGTGTTTCGGGACCACGTTTGTGAATATGTTAAGGTAATTCCAAGTGTTGATGGCTCTGCTGGAGATCCAATGTGAGTGCTCTGTCGTGAGTGTGACTTTTGTGTGTGTGTGTGTGTGTGTGTTTGCAGGAAACCATTGTGTATGCCTGCAAGAAAAATTCGATGGGTGTTTGTGTGTGTTATTTGTATATGTGTGTGTCAGGACCATGTTTGTGATTAGGTTAAAGCAGTTCCAAGTGTTGATGGCTGTGTTGGAGACCCAGTGTGAGTGCTGTGTTGTGAGTGTGATAGTGTGTGTGTGTGTGTTTGCGGAAACCATTGTGCATGACTGTACGTAAAAGATAGTGTGAGTGTGATAGTGTGTGTGTGTGTGTGTTTTCAGGAAACCATTGTGTATGCCTGCAAGAAAAAGTCGATGGGTGTTTGTGTGTGTTATTTGTATATGTGTGTGTCAGGACCATGTTTGTGATTATGTTAAAGCAGTTCCAAGTGTTGACGGCTGTGTTGGAGACCCAATGTGAGTGCTGTGTTGTGAGTGTGATAGTGTGTGTGTGTGTGTTTGCGGAAACCATTGTGCATGACTGTACGTAAAAGTCAATGGGAGTTTGTGTGTGTTTCTTGTGTATGTGTGTGTCGGGACCACGTTTGTGAGTATGTTAGGGCAGTTCCAACTGTTGATGGCTATGCCGGGGACCCAGTGTGAGTGCTGTGTTGTGCGTGTGATAGTGTTTGTGTGTGTGTGTGTGAGTGTGTGTTTTGCTGGATACCATTGTGTATGTCTGTAAGAAAAAGTCGTAGGGTGTTTTTGTGTGTTTCTTCTGCATGTGTGTTTCGGGACGACGTTTGTGAATATGTTAAGGTAATTCCAAGTGTTGATGGCTCTGCTGGAGATCCAATGTGAGTGCTCTGTCGTGAGTGTGACTTTTGTGTGTGTGTGTGTGTGTGTGTTTGCAGGAAATCATTGTGTATGCCTGCAAGAAAAAGTCGATGGGTGTTTGTGTGTGTTATTTGTATATGTGTGTGTCAGGACCATGTTTGTGATTATGTTAAAGCAGTTCCAAGTGTTGACGGCTGTGTTGGAGACCCAGTGTCAGTGCTGTGTTGTGAGTGTGATAGTGTGTGTGTGTCTGTGTGTGTTTCAGAACCCCCTGTGTACGCCTGTAAGAAAAACTCAATGGGTGTTTGTGTGTGTTTCTTGTGTATGTGTGTGTCGGGACCACGTATGTGAGTATGTTGTGGCAGTTCCAAGTGCCAGTGTGAATGCTGTGTTGTGAGTGTGGCAGTGTGTGTTTCTGTGTGTGTTTGTGTTGGCGGGAAAACATTGTGTATGCCTGTAAGAATAAGTCGATGGATGTTTGTGTGAGTTTCATGTGTATGTGTGTGTCGCAACCACATTTGTCAATATTTTAGGACAGTTCCAAGTGTTGATGGTTCTGTTGGATACCCATTGTGAGTGCTGTGTTGTAAGTGTGACTGTGTGTGTGTGTGTTCGCGGGAAACCGTTGTGTATGCCTGTAAGAAAAAGTCGATGGGTGTTTGTGTGTGTTTCTTGTGTATGTTTGTGTCGGTAAAACGTTTGTGAGTATGTTAGGGCAGTTCCGAGTGTTGATGGTTCTGCCGAGGCCCAGTGTGCGTACTGTGCTGTTAGTGTGACAGTGTGTGTGTGTGTGTGTGTGTGTGTGTGTTTGGGGGAACCCCACTCTGTCTGCCTGTAACAAAAAGTTGATGGGTGTTTGTGTGTGTTTCTTGTGTATGTGTGTGTCGGGACCACGTTTGTGTGTATGTTAGGGCAGATTCAAGTGCCAGTGTGAATGCTGTGTTGTGAGTGTGATAGTGTGTGTGTGTTTGCGGAAACCATTGTGCATGACTGTACGTAAAAGTCAATGGGAGTTTGTGTGTGTTTCTTGTGTATGTGTGTGTCGGGACCACGTTTGTGAGTATGTTAGGGCAGTTCCAACTGTTGATGGCTATGCCGGGGACCCAGTGTGAGTGCTGTGTTGTGCGTGTGATAGTGTTTGTGTGTGTGTGTGTGAGTGTGTGTTTTGCTGGGTACCATTGTGTATGTCTGTAAGAAAAATTCGTAGGATGTTTTTGTGTGTTTCTTCTTCATGTGTGTTTCGGGACCACGTTTGTGAATATGTTAAGGTAATTCCAAGTGTTGATGGCTCTGCTGGAGATCCAATGTGAGTGCTCTGTCGTGAGTGTGACTTTTGTGTGTGTGTGTGTGTGTGTGTTTGCAGGAAACCATTGTGTATGCCTGCAAGAAAAAGTCGATGGGTGTTTGTGTGTGTTATTTGTATATGTGTGTGTCAGGACCATGTTTGTGATTAGGTTAAAGCAGTTCCAAGTGTTGACGGCTGTGTTGGAGACCCAGTGTGAGTGCTGTGTTGTGAGTGTGATAGTGTGTGTGTGTGTGTTTGCGGAAACCATTGTGCATGACTGTACGTAAAAGATAGTGTGAGTGTGATAGTGTGTGTGTGTGTGTTTTCAGGAAACCATTGTGTATGCCTGCAAGAAAAAGTCGATGGGTGTTTGTGTGTGTTATTTGTATATGTGTGTGTCAGGACCATGTTTGTGATTATGTTAAAGCAGTTCCAAGTGTTGACGGCTGTGTTGGAGACCCAATGTGAGTGCTGTGTTGTGAGTGTGATAGTGTGTGTGTGTGTGTGTTTGCGGAAACCATTGTGCATGACTGTACGTAAAAGTCCATGGGAGTTTGTGTGTGTTTCTTGTGTATGTGTGTGTCGGGACCACGTTTGTGAGTATGTTAGGGCAGTTCCAACTGTTGATGGCTATGCCGGGGACCCAGTGTGAGTGCTGTGTTGTGCGTGTGATAGTGTTTGTGTGTGTGTGTGTGAGTGTGTGTTTTGCTGGATACCATTGTGTATGTCTGTAAGAAAAAGTCGTAGGGTGTTTTTGTGTGTTTCTTCTGCATGTGTGTTTCGGGACGACGTTTGTGAATATGTTAAGGTAATTCCAAGTGTTCATGGCTCTGCTGGAGATCCAATGTGAGTGCTCTGTCGTGAGTGTGACTTTTGTGTGTGTGTGTGTGTGTGTGTTTGCAGGAAATCATTGTGTATGCCTGCAAGAAAAAGTCGATGGGTGTTTGTGTGTGTTATTTGTATATGTGTGTGTCAGGACCATGTTTGTGATTATGTTAAAGCAGTTCCAAGTGTTGACGGCTGTGTTGGAGACCCAGTGTGAGTGCTGTGTTGTGAGTGTGATAGTGTGTGTGTGTCTGTGTGTGTTTCAGAACCCCCTGTGTACGCCTGTAAGAAAAACTCAATGGGTGTTTGTGTGTGTTTCTTGTGTATGTGTGTGTCGGGACCACGTATGTGAGTATGTTGTGGCAGTTCCAAGTGCCAGTGTGAATGCTGTGTTGTGAGTGTGGCAGTGTGTGTTTCTGTGTGTGTTTGTGTTGGCGGGAAAACATTGTGTATGCCTGTAAGAATAAGTCGATGGATGTTTGTGTGAGTTTCATGTGTATGTGTGTGTCGCAACCACATTTGTCAATATTTTAGGACAGTTCCAAGTGTTGATGGTTCTGTTGGATACCCATTGTGAGTGCTGTGTTGTAAGTGTGACTGTGTGTGTGTGTGTTCGCGGGAAACCGTTGTGTATGCCTGTAAGAAAAAGTCGATGGGTGTTTGTGTGTGTTTCTTGTGTATGTTTGTGTCGGTAAAACGTTTGTGAGTATGTTAGGGCAGTTCCAAGTGTTGATGGTTCTGCCGAGGCCCAGTGTGCGTACTGTGCTGTTAGTGTGACAGTGTGTGTGTGTGTGTGTGTGTGTGTGTGTGTGTGTTTGGGGGAACCCCACTCTGTCTGCCTGTAACAAAAAGTTGATGGGTGTTTGTGTGTGTTTCTTGTGTATGTGTGTGTCGGGACCACGTTTGTGTGTATGTTAGGGCAGATTCAAGTGCCAGTGTGAATGCTGTGTTGTGAGTGTGATAGTGTGTGTGTGTTTGCGGAAACCATTGTGCATGACTGTACGTAAAAGTCAATGGGAGTTTGTGTGTGTTTCTTGTGTATGTGTGTGTCGGGACCACGTTTGTGAGTATGTTAGGGCAGTTCCAACTGTTGATGGCTATGCCGGGGACCCAGTGTGAGTGCTGTGTTGTGCGTGTGATAGTGTTTGTGTGTGTGTGTGTGAGTGTGTGTTTTGCTGGGTACCATTGTGTATGTCTGTAAGAAAAATTCGTAGGATGTTTTTGTGTGTTTCTTCTTCATGTGTGTTTCGGGACCACGTTTGTGAATATGTTAAGGTAATTCCAAGTGTTGATGGCTCTGCTGGAGATCCAATGTGAGTGCTCTGTCGTGAGTGTGACTTTTGTGTGTGTGTGTGTGTGTGTGTTTGCAGGAAACCATTGTGTATGCCTGCAAGAAAAAGTCGATGGGTGTTTGTGTGTGTTATTTGTATATGTGTGTGTCAGGACCATGTTTGTGATTAGGTTAAAGCAGTTCCAAGTGTTGACAGCTGTGTTGGAGACCCAGTGTGAGTGCTGTGTTGTGAGTGTGATAGTGTGTGTGTGTGTGTTTGCGGAAACCATTGTGCATGACTGTACGTAAAAGATACTGTGAGTGTGATAGTGTGTGTGTGTGTGTGTTTTCAGGAAACCATTGTGTATGCCTGCAAGAAAAAGTCGATGGGTGTTTGTGTGTGTTATTTGTATATGTGTGTGTCAGGACCATGTTTGTGATTATGTTAAAGCAGTTCCAAGTGTTGACGGCTGTGTTGGAGACCCAATGTGAGTGCTGTGTTGTGAGTGTGATAGTGTGTGTGTGTGTGTTTGCGGAAACCATTGTGCATGACTGTACGTAAAAGTCAATGGGAGTTTGTGTGTGTTTCTTGTGTATGTGTGTGTCGGGACCACGTTTGTGAGTATGTTAGGGCAGTTCCAACTGTTGATGGCTATGCCGGGGACCCAGTGTGAGTGCTGTGTTGTGCGTGTGATAGTGTTTGTGTGTGTGTGTGTGAGTGTGTGTTTTGCTGGATACCATTGTGTATGTCTGTAAGAAAAAGTCGTAGGGTGTTTTTGTGTGTTTCTTCTGCATGTGTGTTTCGGGACGACGTTTGTGAATATGTTAAGGTAATTCCAAGTGTTCATGGCTCTGCTGGAGATCCAATGTGAGTGCTCTGTCGTGAGTGTGACTTTTGTGTGTGTGTGTGTGTGTGTGTTTGCAGGAAATCATTGTGTATGCCTGCAAGAAAAAGTCGATGGGTGTTTGTGTGTGTTATTTGTATATGTGTGTGTCAGGACCATGTTTGTGATTATGTTAAAGCAGTTCCAAGTGTTGACGGCTGTGTTGGAGACCCAGTGTCAGTGCTGTGTTGTGAGTGTGATAGTGTGTGTGTGTCTGTGTGTGTTTCAGAACCCCCTGTGTACACCTGTAAGAAAAACTCAATGGGTGTTTGTGTGTGTTTCTTGTGTATGTGTGTGTCGGGACCACGTATGTGAGTATGTTGTGGCAGTTCCAAGTGCCAGTGTGAATGCTGTGTTGTGAGTGTGGCAGTGTGTGTTTCTGTGTGTGTTTGTGTTGGCGGGAAAACATTGTGTATGCCTGTAAGAATAAGTCGATGGATATTTGTGTGAGTTTCATGTGTATGTGTGTGTCGCAACCACATTTGTCAATATTTTAGGACAGTTCCAAGTGTTGATGGTTCTGTTGGATACCCATTGTGAGTGCTGTGTTGTAAGTGTGACTGTGTGTGTGTGTGTTCGCGGGAAACCGTTGTGTATGCCTGTAAGAAAAAGTCGATGGGTGTTTGTGTGTGTTTCTTGTGTATGTTTGTGTCGGTAAAACGTTTGTGAGTATGTTAGGGCAGTTCCAAGTGTTGATGGTTCTGCCGAGGCCCAGTGTGCGTACTGTGCTGTTAGTGTGACAGTGTGTGTGTGTGTGTGTGTGTGTTTGGGGAAACCCCACTCTGTCTGCCTGTAACAAAAAGTTGATGGGTGTTTGTGTGTGTTTCTTGTGTATGTGTGTGTCGGGACCACGTTTGTGTGTATGTTAGGGCAGATTCAAGTGCCAGTGTGAATGCTGTGTTGTGAGTGTGATAGTGTGTGTGTGTTTGCGGAAACCATTGTGCATGACTGTACGTAAAAGTCAATGGGAGTTTGTGTGTGTTTCTTGTGTATGTGTGTGTCGGGACCACGTTTGTGAGTATGTTAGGGCAGTTCCAACTGTTGATGGCTATGCCGGGGACCCAGTGTGAGTGCTGTGTTGTGCGTGTGATAGTGTTTGTGTGTGTGTGTGTGAGTGTGTGTTTTGCTGGATACCATTGTGTATGTCTGTAAGAAAAAGTCGTAGGGTGTTTTTGTGTGTTTCTTCTGCATGTGTGTTTCGGGACGACGTTTGTGAATATGTTAAGGTAATTCCAAGTGTTCATGGCTCTGCTGGAGATCCAATGTGAGTGCTCTGTCGTGAGTGTGACTTTTGTGTGTGTGTGTGTGTGTGTGTTTGCAGGAAATCATTGTGTATGCCTGCAAGAAAAAGTCGATGGGTGTTTGTGTGTGTTATTTGTATATGTGTGTGTCAGGACCATGTTTGTGATTATGTTAAAGCAGTTCCAAGTGTTGACGGCTGTGTTGGAGACCCAGTGTGAGTGCTGTGTTGTGAGTGTGATAGTGTGTGTGTGTCTGTGTGTGTTTCAGAACCCCCTGTGTACGCCTGTAAGAAAAACTCAATGGGTGTTTGTGTGTGTTTCTTGTGTATGTGTGTGTCGGGACCACGTATGTGAGTATGTTGTGGCAGTTCCAAGTGCCAGTGTGAATGCTGTGTTGTGAGTGTGGCAGTGTGTGTTTCTGTGTGTGTTTGTGTTGGCGGGAAAACATTGTGTATGCCTGTAAGAATAAGTCGATGGATGTTTGTGTGAGTTTCATGTGTATGTGTGTGTCGCAACCACATTTGTCAATATTTTAGGACAGTTCCAAGTGTTGATGGTTCTGTTGGATACCCATTGTGAGTGCTGTGTTGTAAGTGTGACTGTGTGTGTGTGTGTTCGCGGGAAACCGTTGTGTATGCCTGTAAGAAAAAGTCGATGGGTGTTTGTGTGTGTTTCTTGTGTATGTTTGTGTCGGTAAAACGTTTGTGAGTATGTTAGGGCAGTTCCAAGTGTTGATGGTTCTGCCGAGGCCCAGTGTGCGTACTGTGCTGTTAGTGTGACAGTGTGTGTGTGTGTGTGTGTGTGTGTGTGTGTGTGTTTGGGGGAACCCCACTCTGTCTGCCTGTAACAAAAAGTTGATGGGTGTTTGTGTGTGTTTCTTGTGTATGTGTGTGTCGGGACCACGTTTGTGTGTATGTTAGGGCAGATTCAAGTGCCAGTGTGAATGCTGTGTTGTGAGTGTGATAGTGTGTGTGTGTTTGCGGAAACCATTGTGCATGACTGTACGTAAAAGTCAATGGGAGTTTGTGTGTGTTTCTTGTGTATGTGTGTGTCGGGACCACGTTTGTGAGTATGTTAGGGCAGTTCCAACTGTTGATGGCTATGCCGGGGACCCAGTGTGAGTGCTGTGTTGTGCGTGTGATAGTGTTTGTGTGTGTGTGTGTGAGTGTGTGTTTTGCTGGGTACCATTGTGTATGTCTGTAAGAAAAATTCGTAGGATGTTTTTGTGTGTTTCTTCTTCATGTGTGTTTCGGGACCACGTTTGTGAATATGTTAAGGTAATTCCAAGTGTTGATGGCTCTGCTGGAGATCCAATGTGAGTGCTCTGTCGTGAGTGTGACTTTTGTGTGTGTGTGTGTGTGTGTGTTTGCAGGAAACCATTGTGTATGCCTGCAAGAAAAAGTCGATGGGTGTTTGTGTGTGTTATTTGTATATGTGTGTGTCAGGACC
Source organism: Ursus arctos (assembly GCF_023065955.2). Taxonomy (NCBI): domain Eukaryota; kingdom Metazoa; phylum Chordata; class Mammalia; order Carnivora; family Ursidae; genus Ursus; species Ursus arctos. Next base: position 2,271,237 of record NC_079874.1, read on the forward strand.
ATGTTTGTGATTAGGTTAAAGCAGTTCCAAGTGTTGACAGCTGTGTTGGAGACCCAGTGTGAGTGCTGTGTTGTGAGTGTGATAGTGTGTGTGTGTGTGTTTGCGGAAACCATTGTGCATGACTGTACGTAAAAGATACTGTGAGTGTGATAGTGTGTGTGTGTGTGTGTTTTCAGGAAACCATTGTGTATGCCTGCAAGAAAAAGTCGATGGGTGTTTGTGTGTGTTATTTGTATATGTGTGTGTCAGGACCATGTTTGTGATTATGTTAAAGCAGTTCCAAGTGTTGACGGCTGTGTTGGAGACCCAATGTGAGTGCTGTGTTGTGAGTGTGATAGTGTGTGTGTGTGTGTTTGCGGAAACCATTGTGCATGACTGTACGTAAAAGTCAATGGGAGTTTGTGTGTGTTTCTTGTGTATGTGTGTGTCGGGACCACGTTTGTGAGTATGTTAGGGCAGTTCCAACTGTTGATGGCTATGCCGGGGACCCAGTGTGAGTGCTGTGTTGTGCGTGTGATAGTGTTTGTGTGTGTGTGTGTGAGTGTGTGTTTTGCTGGATACCATTGTGTATGTCTGTAAGAAAAAGTCGTAGGGTGTTTTTGTGTGTTTCTTCTGCATGTGTGTTTCGGGACGACGTTTGTGAATATGTTAAGGTAATTCCAAGTGTTCATGGCTCTGCTGGAGATCCAATGTGAGTGCTCTGTCGTGAGTGTGACTTTTGTGTGTGTGTGTGTGTGTGTGTTTGCAGGAAATCATTGTGTATGCCTGCAAGAAAAAGTCGATGGGTGTTTGTGTGTGTTATTTGTATATGTGTGTGTCAGGACCATGTTTGTGATTATGTTAAAGCAGTTCCAAGTGTTGACGGCTGTGTTGGAGACCCAGTGTCAGTGCTGTGTTGTGAGTGTGATAGTGTGTGTGTGTCTGTGTGTGTTTCAGAACCCCCTGTGTACACCTGTAAGAAAAACTCAATGGGTGTTTGTGTGTGTTTCTTGTGTATGTGTGTGTCGGGACCACGTATGTGAGTATGTTGTGGCAGTTCCAAGTGCCAGTGTGAATGCTGTGTTGTGAGTGTGGCAGTGTGTGTTTCTGTGTGTGTTTGTGTTGGCGGGAAAACATTGTGTATGCCTGTAAGAATAAGTCGATGGATATTTGTGTGAGTTTCATGTGTATGTGTGTGTCGCAACCACATTTGTCAATATTTTAGGACAGTTCCAAGTGTTGATGGTTCTGTTGGATACCCATTGTGAGTGCTGTGTTGTAAGTGTGACTGTGTGTGTGTGTGTTCGCGGGAAACCGTTGTGTATGCCTGTAAGAAAAAGTCGATGGGTGTTTGTGTGTGTTTCTTGTGTATGTTTGTGTCGGTAAAACGTTTGTGAGTATGTTAGGGCAGTTCCAAGTGTTGATGGTTCTGCCGAGGCCCAGTGTGCGTACTGTGCTGTTAGTGTGACAGTGTGTGTGTGTGTGTGTGTGTGTTTGGGGAAACCCCACTCTGTCTGCCTGTAACAAAAAGTTGATGGGTGTTTGTGTGTGTTTCTTGTGTATGTGTGTGTCGGGACCACGTTTGTGTGTATGTTAGGGCAGATTCAAGTGCCAGTGTGAATGCTGTGTTGTGAGTGTGATAGTGTGTGTGTGTTTGCGGAAACCATTGTGCATGACTGTACGTAAAAGTCAATGGGAGTTTGTGTGTGTTTCTTGTGTATGTGTGTGTCGGGACCACGTTTGTGAGTATGTTAGGGCAGTTCCAACTGTTGATGGCTATGCCGGGGACCCAGTGTGAGTGCTGTGTTGTGCGTGTGATAGTGTTTGTGTGTGTGTGTGTGAGTGTGTGTTTTGCTGGGTACCATTGTGTATGTCTGTAAGAAAAATTCGTAGGATGTTTTTGTGTGTTTCTTCTGCATGTGTGTTTCGGGACCACGTTTGTGAATATGTTAAGGTAATTCCAAGTGTTGATGGCTCTGCTGGAGATCCAATGTGAGTGCTCTGTCGTGAGTGTGACTTTTGTGTGTGTGTGTGTGTGTTTGCAGGAAACCATTGTGTATGCCTGCAAGAAAAAGTCGATGGGTGTTTGTGTGTGTTATTTGTATATGTGTGTGTCAGGACCATGTTTGTGATTAGGTTAAAGCAGTTCCAAGTGTTGACGGCTGTGTTGGAGACCCAGTGTGAGTGCTGTGTTGTGAGTGTGATAGTGTGTGTGTGTGTGTTTGCGGAAACCATTGTGCATGACTGTACGTAAAAGATAGTGTGAGTGTGATAGTGTGTGTGTGTGTGTTTTCAGGAAACCATTGTGTATGCCTGCAAGAAAAAGTCGATGGGTGTTTGTGTGTGTTATTTGTATATGTGTGTGTCAGGACCATGTTTGTGATTATGTTAAAGCAGTTCCAAGTGTTGACGGCTGTGTTGGAGACCCAATGTGAGTGCTGTGTTGTGAGTGTGATAGTGTGTGTGTGTGTGTTTGCGGAAACCATTGTGCATGACTGTACGTAAAAGTCAATGGGAGTTTGTGTGTGTTTCTTGTGTATGTGTGTGTCGGGACCACGTTTGTGAGTATGTTAGGGCAGTTCCAACTGTTGATGGCTATGCCGGGGACCCAGTGTGAGTGCTGTGTTGTGCGTGTGATAGTGTTTGTGTGTGTGTGTGTGAGTGTGTGTTTTGCTGGATACCATTGTGTATGTCTGTAAGAAAAAGTCGTAGGGTGTTTTTGTGTGTTTCTTCTGCATGTGTGTTTCGGGACGACGTTTGTGAATATGTTAAGGTAATTCCAAGTGTTCATGGCTCTGCTGGAGATCCAATGTGAGTGCTCTGTCGTGAGTGTGACTTTTGTGTGTGTGTGTGTGTGTGTGTGTTTGCAGGAAACCATTGTGTATGCCTGCAAGAAAAAGTCGATGGGTGTTTGTGTGTGTTATTTGTATATGTGTGTGTCAGGACCATGTTTGTGATTATGTTAAAGCAGTTCCAAGTGTTGACGGCTGTGTTGGAGACCCAGTGTGAGTGCTGTGTTGTGAGTGTGATAGTGTGTGTGTGTCTGTGTTTCAGAACCCCCTGTGTACGCCTGTAAGAAAAATTCAATGGGTGTTTGTGTGTGTTTCTTGTGTATGTGTGTGTCGGGAAAACGTTTGTGAGTATGTTAGGGCAGTTCCAAGTGTTGATGGCTCTGCCGAGGCCCAGTGTGAGTGCTGTGTTGCGAGTGTGACAGTGTGTGTGTATGTGTGTGTGTGTGTGTTTTCGGGTAACCATTGTGTATGCCTGTATGAAAAAGTCCATGGGTGTATTTGTGTGTTCTTGCGTATTGTGTTTCAGATCCACATTTGTGAGTGTGTGAGGGCAGTTCCAAGTGTTGATGGCTCTGCTGGATACGCACTGTGAGTGCTGTGTTGTGAGTGTGATAGTGTGTGTGCGTGTGTGTTTGCGGGAAACCATTGTGTACGCCTGTAAGAAAATGTCGATGGGTGTTTGTGTGTTTCTTGTGTATGTCTGTGTTGGGAAAACGTTTGTGAGTATGTTAGGGCAGTTCCAAGTGTTGATGCTCTGCCGAGGTACAGAGTGAGTGCTGTGTTGTGAGTGTGAGAGTGTGTGTGTGTGTGTGTGTGTGCGTGTTTTCGGGTAACCATTGTGTATGCCTGTATGAAATAGTCGATGGGTGTATTTGTGTGTTCTTGCGTATTGTGTTTCAGATCCACATTTGTGAGTGTGTGAGTGCAGTTCCAAGTGTTCATGAGTTTGCTGGATATCCAGTGTGAACGTGTGTTGTGAGTGTGACAGTGTGTGTGCGTGTCTGTGTGTGTGCTTGCAGGAAACCAGTCTGTATGCCTATAAGAAAAATTCGATGGGTGTTTGTGTGTGTTTCTTCTGTATGTGTGTGTTGGGACCACATCTGTGAATATGTTAGGGCAGTTCCAAGTGTTGATGGCTCTGCTGGAGACCCAGTGAGAGTGCTGTGTTGTGAGTGTGACAGTGTGTGTGTGTCTCTGTGTGTGTGTGTTTGGGGGAACCCCACAGTGTATGCTTCTAAGAAAAAGTCGATGGGTGTTTGTGTGTGTTTCTTGTGTATGTGTGTGTCGGGACCACGTATGTGAGTATGTTGTGGCAGTTCCAAGTGCCAGTGTGAATGCTGTGTTGTGAGTGTGGCAGTGTGTGTTTCTGTGTGTGTTTGTGTTGGCGGGAAAACATTGTGTATGCCTGTAAGAATAAGTCGATGGATGTTTGTGTGAGTTTCATGTGTATGTGTGTGTCGCAACCACATTTGTCAATATTTTAGGGCAGTTCCAAGTGTTGATGGTTCTGCTGGATACCCATTGTGAGTGCTGTGTTGTAAGTGTGACTGTGTGTGTGTGTGTTCGCGGGATACCGTTGTGTATGCCTGTAAGAAAAAGTCGATGGGTGTTTGTGTGTGTTTCTTGTGTATGTGTGTGTCGGTAAAACGTGTGTGAGTATGTTAGGGCAGTTCCAAGTGTTGATGGTTCTGCCGAGGCCCAGTGTGCGTACTGTGCTGTTAGTGTGACAGTGTGTGTGTGTGTGTGTGTGTGTTGGGGGAAACCCCACTCTGTCTGCCTGTAACAAAAAGTTGATGGGTGTTTGTGTGTGTTTCTTGTGTATGTGTGTGTCGGGACCACGTTTGTGTGTATGTTAGGGCAGATTCAAGTGCCAGTGTGAATGCTGTGTTGTGAGTGTGATAGTGTGTGTGTGTTTGCGGAAACCATTGTGCATGACTGTACGTAAAAGTCAATGGGAGTTTGTGTGTGTTTCTTGTGTATGTGTGTGTCGGGACCACGTTTGTGAGTATGTTAGGGCAGTTCCAACTGTTGATGGCTATGCCGGGGACCCAGTGTGAGTGCTGTGTTGTGCGTGTGATAGTGTTTGTGTGTGTGTGTGTGAGTGTGTGTTTTGCTGGATACCATTGTGTATGTCTGTAAGAAAAAGTCGTAGGGTGTTTTTGTGTGTTTCTTCTGCATGTGTGTTTCGGGACGACGTTTGTGAATATGTTAAGGTAATTCCAAGTGTTGATGGCTCTGCTGGAGATCCAATGTGAGTGCTCTGTCGTGAGTGTGACTTTTGTGTGTGTGTGTGTGTGTGTGTGTTTGCAGGAAATCATTGTGTATGCCTGCAAGAAAAAGTCGATGGGTGTTTGTGTGTGTTATTTGTATATGTGTGTGTCAGGACCATGTTTGTGATTATGTTAAAGCAGTTCCAAGTGTTGACGGCTGTGTTGGAGACCCAGTGTGAGTGCTGTGTTGTGAGTGTGATAGTGTGTGTGTGTCTGTGTGTGTTTCAGAACCCCCTGTGTACGCCTGTAAGAAAAACTCAATGGGTGTTTGTGTGTGTTTCTTGTGTATGTGTGTGTCGGGACCACGTATGTGAGTATGTTGTGGCAGTTCCAAGTGCCAGTGTGAATGCTGTGTTGTGAGTGTGGCAGTGTGTGTTTCTGTGTGTGTTTGTGTTGGCGGGAAAACATTGTGTATGCCTGTAAGAATAAGTCGATGGATGTTTGTGTGAGTTTCATGTGTATGTGTGTGTCGCAACCACATTTGTCAATATTTTAGGACAGTTCCAAGTGTTGATGGTTCTGTTGGATACCCATTGTGAGTGCTGTGTTGTAAGTGTGACTGTGTGTGTGTGTGTTCGCGGGAAACCGTTGTGTATGCCTGTAAGAAAAAGTCGATGGGTGTTTGTGTGTGTTTCTTGTGTATGTTTGTGTCGGTAAAACGTTTGTGAGTATGTTAGGGCAGTTCCAAGTGTTGATGGTTCTGCCGAGGCCCAGTGTGCGTACTGTGCTGTTAGTGTGACAGTGTGTGTGTGTGTGTGTGTGTTTGGGGGAACCCCACTCTGTCTGCCTGTAACAAAAAGTTGATGGGTGTTTGTGTGTGTTTCTTGTGTATGTGTGTGTCGGGACCACGTTTGTGTGTATGTTAGGGCAGATTCAAGTGCCAGTGTGAATGCTGTGTTGTGAGTGTGATAGTGTGTGTGTGTTTGCGGAAACCATTGTGCATGACTGTACGTAAAAGTCAATGGGAGTTTGTGTGTGTTTCTTGTGTATGTGTGTGTCGGGACCACGTTTGTGAGTATGTTAGGGCAGTTCCAACTGTTGATGGCTATGCCGGGGACCCAGTGTGAGTGCTGTGTTGTGCGTGTGATAGTGTTTGTGTGTGTGTGTGTGAGTGTGTGTTTTGCTGGGTACCATTGTGTATGTCTGTAAGAAAAATTCGTAGGATGTTTTTGTGTGTTTCTTCTGCATGTGTGTTTCGGGACCACGTTTGTGAATATGTTAAGGTAATTCCAAGTGTTGATGGCTCTGCTGGAGATCCAATGTGAGTGCTCTGTCGTGAGTGTGACTTTTGTGTGTGTGTGTGTGTGTGTGTGTTTGCAGGAAACCATTGTGTATGCCTGCAAGAAAAAGTCGATGGGTGTTTGTGTGTGTTATTTGTATATGTGTGTGTCAGGACCATGTTTGTGATTAGGTTAAAGCAGTTCCAAGTGTTGACGGCTGTGTTGGAGACCCAGTGTGAGTGCTGTGTTGTGAGTGTGATAGTGTGTGTGTGTGTGTTTGCGGAAACCATTGTGCATGACTGTACGTAAAAGATAGTATGAGTGTGATAGTGTGTGTGTGTGTGTTTTCAGGAAACCATTGTGTATGCCTGCAAGAAAAAGTCGATGGGTGTTTGTGTGTGTTATTTGTATATGTGTGTGTCAGGACCATGTTTGTGATTAGGTTAAAGCAGTTCCAAGTGTTGACGGCTGTGTTGGAGTCCCAGTGTGAGTGCTGTGTTGTGAGTGTGATAGTGTGTGTGTGTGTGTTTGCGGAAACCATTGTGCATGACTGTACGTAAAAGATAGTGTGAGTGTGATAGTGTGTGTGGGTGTGTGTTTTCAGGAAACCATTGTGTATGCCTGCAAGAAAAAGTCGATGGGTGTTTGTGTGTGTTATTTGTATATGTGTGTGTCAGGACCATGTTTGTGATTAGGTTAAAGCAGTTCCAAGTGTTGACGGCTGTGTTGGAGACCCAATGTGAGTGCTGTGTTGTGAGTGTGATAGTGTGTGTGTGTGTGTTTGCGGAAACCATTGTGCATGACTGTACGTAAAAGTCAATGGGAGTTTGTGTGTGTTTCTTGTGTATGTGTGTGTCGGGACCACGTTTGTGAGTATGTTAGGGCAGTTCCAACTGTTGATGGCTATGCCGGGGACCCAGTGTGAGTGCTGTGTTGTGCGTGTGATAGTGTTTGTGTGTGTGTGTGTGAGTGTGTGTTTTGCTGGGTACCATTGTGTATGTCTGTAAGAAAAATTCGTAGGATGTTTTTGTGTGTTTCTTCTGCATGTGTGTTTCGGGACCACGTTTGTGAATATGTTAAGGTAATTCCAAGTGTTGATGGCTCTGCTGGAGATCCAATGTGAGTGCTCTGTCGTGAGTGTGACTTTTGTGTGTGTGTGTGTGTGTTTGCAGGAAACCATTGTGTATGCCTGCAAGAAAAAGTCGATGGGTGTTTGTGTGTGTTATTTGTATATGTGTGTGTCAGGACCATGTTTGTGATTAGGTTAAAGCAGTTCCAAGTGTTGACGGCTGTGTTGGAGACCCAGTGTGAGTGCTGTGTTGTGAGTGTGATAGTGTGTGTGTGTGTGTTTGCGGAAACCATTGTGCATGACTGTACGTAAAAGATAGTGTGAGTGTGATAGTGTGTGTGTGTGTGTTTTCAGGAAACCATTGTGTATGCCTGCAAGAAAAAGTCGATGGGTGTTTGTGTGTGTTATTTGTATATGTGTGTGTCAGGACCATGTTTGTGATTAGGTTAAAGCAGTTCCAAGTGTTGACGGCTGTGTTGGAGACCCAGTGTCAGTGCTGTGTTGTGAGTGTGATAGTGTGTGTGTGTGTGTTTGCGGAAACCATTGTGCATGACTGTACGTAAAAGTCAATGGGAGTTTGTGTGTGTTTCTTGTGTATGTGTGTGTCGGGACCACGTTTGTGAGTATGTTAGGGCAGTTCCAACTGTTGATGGCTATGCCGGGGACCCAGTGTGAGTGCTGTGTTGTGCGTGTGATAGTGTTTGTGTGTGTGTGTGTGAGTGTGTGTTTTGCTGGATACCATTGTGTATGTCTGTAAGAAAAAGTCGTAGGGTGTTTTTGTGTGTTTCTTCTGCATGTGTGTTTCGGGACGACGTTTGTGAATATGTTAAGGTAATTCCAAGTGTTGATGGCTCTGCTGGAGATCCAATGTGAGTGCTCTGTCGTGAGTGTGACTTTTGTGTGTGTGTGTGTGTGTGTGTGTTTGCAGGAAACCATTGTGTATGCCTGCAAGAAAAAGTCGATGGGTGTTTGTGTGTGTTATTTGTATATGTGTGTGTCAGGACCATGTTTGTGATTATGTTAAAGCAGTTCCAAGTGTTGACGGCTGTGTTGGAGACCCAGTGTGAGTGCTGTGTTGTGAGTGTGATAGTGTGTGTGTGTCTGTGTGTGTTTCAGAACCCCCTGTGTACGCCTGTAAGAAAAACTCAATGGGTGTTTGTGTGTGTTTCTTGTGTATGTGTGTGTCGGGACCACGTATGTGAGTATGTTGTGGCAGTTCCAAGTGCCAGTGTGAATGCTGTGTTGTGAGTGTGGCAGTGTGTGTTTCTGTGTGTGTTTGTGTTGGCGGGAAAACATTGTGTATGCCTGTAAGAATAAGTCGATGGATGTTTGTGTGAGTTTCATGTGTATGTGTGTGTCGCAACCACATTTGTCAATATTTTAGGACAGTTCCAAGTGTTGATGGTTCTGTTGGATACCCATTGTGAGTGCTGTGTTGTAAGTGTGACTGTGTGTGTGTGTGTTCGCGGGAAACCGTTGTGTATGCCTGTAAGAAAAAGTCGATGGGTGTTTGTGTGTGTTTCTTGTGTATGTTTGTGTCGGTAAAACGTTTGTGAGTATGTTAGGGCAGTTCCAAGTGTTGATGGTTCTGCCGAGGCCCAGTGTGCGTACTGTGCTGTTAGTGTGACAGTGTGTGTGTGTGTGTGTGTGTGTGTTTGGGGGAACCCCACTCTGTCTGCCTGTAACAAAAAGTTGATGGGTGTTTGTGTGTGTTTCTTGTGTATGTGTGTGTCGGGACCACGTTTGTGTGTATGTTAGGGCAGATTCAAGTGCCAGTGTGAATGCTGTGTTGTGAGTGTGATAGTGTGTGTGTGTTTGCGGAAACCATTGTGCATGACTGTACGTAAAAGTCAATGGGAGTTTGTGTGTGTTTCTTGTGTATGTGTGTGTCGGGACCACGTTTGTGAGTATGTTAGGGCAGTTCCAACTGTTGATGGCTATGCCGGGGACCCAGTGTGAGTGCTGTGTTGTGCGTGTGATAGTGTTTGTGTGTGTGTGTGTGAGTGTGTGTTTTGCTGGGTACCATTGTGTATGTCTGTAAGAAAAATTCGTAGGATGTTTTTGTGTGTTTCTTCTGCATGTGTGTTTCGGGACCACGTTTGTGAATATGTTAAGGTAATTCCAAGTGTTGATGGCTCTGCTGGAGATCCAATGTGAGTGCTCTGTCGTGAGTGTGACTTTTGTGTGTGTGTGTGTGTGTTTGCAGGAAACCATTGTGTATGCCTGCAAGAAAAAGTCGATGGGTGTTTGTGTGTGTTATTTGTATATGTGTGTGTCAGGACCATGTTTGTGATTAGGTTAAAGCAGTTCCAAGTGTTGACGGCTGTGTTGGAGACCCAGTGTGAGTGCTGTGTTGTGAGTGTGATAGTGTGTGTGTGTGTGTTTGCGGAAACCATTGTGCATGACTGTACGTAAAAGATAGTGTGAGTGTGATAGTGTGTGTGTGTGTGTTTTCAGGAAACCATTGTGTATGCCTGCAAGAAAAAGTCGATGGGTGTTTGTGTGTGTTATTTGTATATGTGTGTGTCAGGACCATGTTTGTGATTAGGTTAAAGCAGTTCCAAGTGTTGACGGCTGTGTTGGAGACCCAGTGTCAGTGCTGTGTTGTGAGTGTGATAGTGTGTGTGTGTGTGTTTGCGGAAACCATTGTGCATGACTGTACGTAAAAGTCAATGGGAGTTTGTGTGTGTTTCTTGTGTATGTGTGTGTCGGGACCACGTTTGTGAGTATGTTAGGGCAGTTCCAACTGTTGATGGCTATGCCGGGGACCCAGTGTGAGTGCTGTGTTGTGCGTGTGATAGTGTTTGTGTGTGTGTGTGTGAGTGTGTGTTTTGCTGGATACCATTGTGTATGTCTGTAAGAAAAAGTCGTAGGGTGTTTTTGTGTGTTTCTTCTGCATGTGTGTTTCGGGACGACGTTTGTGAATATGTTAAGGTAATTCCAAGTGTTCATGGCTCTGCTGGAGATCCAATGTGAGTGCTCTGTCGTGAGTGTGACTTTTGTGTGTGTGTGTGTGTGTGTGTGTTTGCAGGAAACCATTGTGTATGCCTGCAAGAAAAAGTCGATGGGTGTTTGTGTGTGTTATTTGTATATGTGTGTGTCAGGACCATGTTTGTGATTATGTTAAAGCAGTTCCAAGTGTTGACGGCTGTGTTGGAGACCCAGTGTGAGTGCTGTGTTGTGAGTGTGATAGTGTGTGTGTGTCTGTGTGTGTTTCAGAACCCCCTGTGTACGCCTGTAAGAAAAACTCAATGGGTGTTTGTGTGTGTTTCTTGTGTATGTGTGTGTCGGGACCACGTATGTGAGTATGTTGTGGCAGTTCCAAGTGCCAGTGTGAATGCTGTGTTGTGAGTGTGGCAGTGTGTGTTTCTGTGTGTGTTTGTGTTGGCGGGAAAACATTGTGTATGCCTGTAAGAATAAGTCGATGGATGTTTGTGTGAGTTTCATGTGTATGTGTGTGTCGCAACCACATTTGTCAATATTTTAGGACAGTTCCAAGTGTTGATGGTTCTGTTGGATACCCATTGTGAGTGCTGTGTTGTAAGTGTGACTGTGTGTGTGTGTGTTCGCGGGAAACCGTTGTGTATGCCTGTAAGAAAAAGTCGATGGGTGTTTGTGTGTGTTTCTTGTGTATGTTTGTGTCGGTAAAACGTTTGTGAGTATGTTAGGGCAGTTCCAAGTGTTGATGGTTCTGCCGAGGCCCAGTGTGCGTACTGTGCTGTTAGTGTGACAGTGTGTGTGTGTGTGTGTGTGTGTGTTTGGGGGAACCCCACTCTGTCTGCCTGTAACAAAAAGTTGATGGGTGTTTGTGTGTGTTTCTTGTGTATGTGTGTGTCGGGACCACGTTTGTGTGTATGTTAGGGCAGATTCAAGTGCCAGTGTGAATGCTGTGTTGTGAGTGTGATAGTGTGTGTGTGTTTGCGGAAACCATTGTGCATGACTGTACGTAAAAGTCAATGGGAGTTTGTGTGTGTTTCTTGTGTATGTGTGTGTCGGGACCACGTTTGTGAGTATGTTAGGGCAGTTCCAACTGTTGATGGCTATGCCGGGGACCCAGTGTGAGTGCTGTGTTGTGCGTGTGATAGTGTTTGTGTGTGTGTGTGTGAGTGTGTGTTTTGCTGGGTACCATTGTGTATGTCTGTAAGAAAAATTCGTAGGATGTTTTTGTGTGTTTCTTCTGCATGTGTGTTTCGGGACCACGTTTGTGAATATGTTAAGGTAATTCCAAGTGTTGATGGCTCTGCTGGAGATCCAATGTGAGTGCTCTGTCGTGAGTGTGACTTTTGTGTGTGTGTGTGTGTGTTTGCAGGAAACCATTGTGTATGCCTGCAAGAAAAAGTCGATGGGTGTTTGTGTGTGTTATTTGTATATGTGTGTGTCAGGACCATGTTTGTGATTAGGTTAAAGCAGTTCCAAGTGTTGACGGCTGTGTTGGAGACCCAGTGTGAGTGCTGTGTTGTGAGTGTGATAGTGTGTGTGTGTGTGTTTGCGGAAACCATTGTGCATGACTGTACGTAAAAGATAGTGTGAGTGTGATAGTGTGTGTGTGTGTGTTTTCAGGAAACCATTGTGTATGCCTGCAAGAAAAAGTCGATGGGTGTTTGTGTGTGTTATTTGTATATGTGTGTGTCAGGACCATGTTTGTGATTAGGTTAAAGCAGTTCCAAGTGTTGACGGCTGTGTTGGAGACCCAGTGTCAGTGCTGTGTTGTGAGTGTGATAGTGTGTGTGTGTGTGTTTGCGGAAACCATTGTGCATGACTGTACGTAAAAGTCAATGGGAGTTTGTGTGTGTTTCTTGTGTATGTGTGTGTCGGGACCACGTTTGTGAGTATGTTAGGGCAGTTCCAACTGTTGATGGCTATGCCGGGGACCCAGTGTGAGTGCTGTGTTGTGCGTGTGATAGTGTTTGTGTGTGTGTGTGTGAGTGTGTGTTTTGCTGGATACCATTGTGTATGTCTGTAAGAAAAAGTCGTAGGGTGTTTTTGTGTGTTTCTTCTGCATGTGTGTTTCGGGACGACGTTTGTGAATATGTTAAGGTAATTCCAAGTGTTCATGGCTCTGCTGGAGATCCAATGTGAGTGCTCTGTCGTGAGTGTGACTTTTGTGTGTGTGTGTGTGTGTGTGTGTTTGCAGGAAACCATTGTGTATGCCTGCAAGAAAAAGTCGATGGGTGTTTGTGTGTGTTATTTGTATATGTGTGTGTCAGGACCATGTTTGTGATTATGTTAAAGCAGTTCCAAGTGTTGACGGCTGTGTTGGAGACCCAGTGTGAGTGCTGTGTTGTGAGTGTGATAGTGTGTGTGTGTCTGTGTGTGTTTCAGAACCCCCTGTGTACGCCTGTAAGAAAAACTCAATGGGTGTTTGTGTGTGTTTCTTGTGTATGTGTGTGTCGGGACCACGTATGTGAGTATGTTGTGGCAGTTCCAAGTGCCAGTGTGAATGCTGTGTTGTGAGTGTGGCAGTGTGTGTTTCTGTGTGTGTTTGTGTTGGCGGGAAAACATTGTGTATGCCTGTAAGAATAAGTCGATGGATGTTTGTGTGAGTTTCATGTGTATGTGTGTGTCGCAACCACATTTGTCAATATTTTAGGACAGTTCCAAGTGTTGATGGTTCTGTTGGATACCCATTGTGAGTGCTGTGTTGTAAGTGTGACTGTGTGTGTGTGTGTTCGCGGGAAACCGTTGTGTATGCCTGTAAGAAAAAGTCGATGGGTGTTTGTGTGTGTTTCTTGTGTATGTTTGTGTCGGTAAAACGTTTGTGAGTATGTTAGGGCAGTTCCAAGTGTTGATGGTTCTGCCGAGGCCCAGTGTGCGTACTGTGCTGTTAGTGTGACAGTGTGTGTGTGTGTGTGTGTGTGTGTGTGTTTGGGGGAACCCCACTCTGTCTGCCTGTAACAAAAAGTTGATGGGTGTTTGTGTGTGTTTCTTGTGTATGTGTGTGTCGGGACCACGTTTGTGTGTATGTTAGGGCAGATTCAAGTGCCAGTGTGAATGCTGTGTTGTGAGTGTGATAGTGTGTGTGTGTTTGCGGAAACCATTGTGCATGACTGTACGTAAAAGTCAATGGGAGTTTGTGTGTGTTTCTTGTGTATGTGTGTGTCGGGACCACGTTTGTGAGTATGTTAGGGCAGTTCCAACTGTTGATGGCTATGCCGGGGACCCAGTGTGAGTGCTGTGTTGTGCGTGTGATAGTGTTTGTGTGTGTGTGTGTGAGTGTGTGTTTTGCTGGGTACCATTGTGTATGTCTGTAAGAAAAATTCGTAGGATGTTTTTGTGTGTTTCTTCTGCATGTGTGTTTCGGGACCACGTTTGTGAATATGTTAAGGTAATTCCAAGTGTTGATGGCTCTGCTGGAGATCCAATGTGAGTGCTCTGTCGTGAGTGTGACTTTTGTGTGTGTGTGTGTGTGTTTGCAGGAAACCATTGTGTATGCCTGCAAGAAAAAGTCGATGGGTGTTTGTGTGTGTTATTTGTATATGTGTGTGTCAGGACCATGTTTGTGATTAGGTTAAAGCAGTTCCAAGTGTTGACGGCTGTGTTGGAGACCCAGTGTGAGTGCTGTGTTGTGAGTGTGATAGTGTGTGTGTGTGTGTTTGCGGAAACCATTGTGCATGACTGTACGTAAAAGATAGTGTGAGTGTGATAGTGTGTGTGTGTGTGTTTTCAGGAAACCATTGTGTATGCCTGCAAGAAAAAGTCGATGGGTGTTTGTGTGTGTTATTTGTATATGTGTGTGTCAGGACCATGTTTGTGATTAGGTTAAAGCAGTTCCAAGTGTTGACGGCTGTGTTGGAGACCCAGTGTCAGTGCTGTGTTGTGAGTGTGATAGTGTGTGTGTGTGTGTTTGCGGAAACCATTGTGCATGACTGTACGTAAAAGTCAATGGGAGTTTGTGTGTGTTTCTTGTGTATGTGTGTGTCGGGACCACGTTTGTGAGTATGTTAGGGCAGTTCCAACTGTTGATGGCTATGCCGGGGACCCAGTGTGAGTGCTGTGTTGTGCGTGTGATAGTGTTTGTGTGTGTGTGTGTGAGTGTGTGTTTTGCTGGATACCATTGTGTATGTCTGTAAGAAAAAGTCGTAGGGTGTTTTTGTGTGTTTCTTCTGCATGTGTGTTTCGGGACGACGTTTGTGAATATGTTAAGGTAATTCCAAGTGTTCATGGCTCTGCTGGAGATCCAATGTGAGTGCTCTGTCGTGAGTGTGACTTTTGTGTGTGTGTGTGTGTGTGTGTGTTTGCAGGAAACCATTGTGTATGCCTGCAAGAAAAAGTCGATGGGTGTTTGTGTGTGTTATTTGTATATGTGTGTGTCAGGACCATGTTTGTGATTATGTTAAAGCAGTTCCAAGTGTTGACGGCTGTGTTGGAGACCCAGTGTGAGTGCTGTGTTGTGAGTGTGATAGTGTGTGTGTGTCTGTGTGTGTTTCAGAACCCCCTGTGTACGCCTGTAAGAAAAACTCAATGGGTGTTTGTGTGTGTTTCTTGTGTATGTGTGTGTCGGGACCACGTATGTGAGTATGTTGTGGCAGTTCCAAGTGCCAGTGTGAATGCTGTGTTGTGAGTGTGGCAGTGTGTGTTTCTGTGTGTGTTTGTGTTGGCGGGAAAACATTGTGTATGCCTGTAAGAATAAGTCGATGGATGTTTGTGTGAGTTTCATGTGTATGTGTGTGTCGCAACCACATTTGTCAATATTTTAGGACAGTTCCAAGTGTTGATGGTTCTGTTGGATACCCATTGTGAGTGCTGTGTTGTAAGTGTGACTGTGTGTGTGTGTGTTCGCGGGAAACCGTTGTGTATGCCTGTAAGAAAAAGTCGATGGGTGTTTGTGTGTGTTTCTTGTGTATGTTTGTGTCGGTAAAACGTTTGTGAGTATGTTAGGGCAGTTCCAAGTGTTGATGGTTCTGCCGAGGCCCAGTGTGCGTACTGTGCTGTTAGTGTGACAGTGTGTGTGTGTGTGTGTGTGTGTGTTTGGGGGAACCCCACTCTGTCTGCCTGTAACAAAAAGTTGATGGGTGTTTGTGTGTGTTTCTTGTGTATGTGTGTGTCGGGACCACGTTTGTGTGTATGTTAGGGCAGATTCAAGTGCCAGTGTGAATGCTGTGTTGTGAGTGTGATAGTGTGTGTGTGTTTGCGGAAACCATTGTGCATGACTGTACGTAAAAGTCAATGGGAGTTTGTGTGTGTTTCTTGTGTATGTGTGTGTCGGGACCACGTTTGTGAGTATGTTAGGGCAGTTCCAACTGTTGATGGCTATGCCGGGGACCCAGTGTGAGTGCTGTGTTGTGCGTGTGATAGTGTTTGTGTGTGTGTGTGTGAGTGTGTGTTTTGCTGGGTACCATTGTGTATGTCTGTAAGAAAAATTCGTAGGATGTTTTTGTGTGTTTCTTCTGCATGTGTGTTTCGGGACCACGTTTGTGAATATGTTAAGGTAATTCCAAGTGTTGATGGCTCTGCTGGAGATCCAATGTGAGTGCTCTGTCGTGAGTGTGACTTTTGTGTGTGTGTGTGTGTGTTTGCAGGAAACCATTGTGTATGCCTGCAAGAAAAAGTCGATGGGTGTTTGTGTGTGTTATTTGTATATGTGTGTGTCAGGACCATGTTTGTGATTAGGTTAAAGCAGTTCCAAGTGTTGACGGCTGTGTTGGAGACCCAGTGTGAGTGCTGTGTTGTGAGTGTGATAGTGTGTGTGTGTGTGTTTGCGGAAACCATTGTGCATGACTGTACGTAAAAGATAGTGTGAGTGTGATAGTGTGTGTGTGTGTGTTTTCAGGAAACCATTGTGTATGCCTGCAAGAAAAAGTCGATGGGTGTTTGTGTGTGTTATTTGTATATGTGTGTGTCAGGACCATGTTTGTGATTAGGTTAAAGCAGTTCCAAGTGTTGACGGCTGTGTTGGAGACCCAGTGTCAGTGCTGTGTTGTGAGTGTGATAGTGTGTGTGTGTGTGTTTGCGGAAACCATTGTGCATGACTGTACGTAAAAGTCAATGGGAGTTTGTGTGTGTTTCTTGTGTATGTGTGTGTCGGGACCACGTTTGTGAGTATGTTAGGGCAGTTCCAACTGTTGATGGCTATGCCGGGGACCCAGTGTGAGTGCTGTGTTGTGCGTGTGATAGTGTTTGTGTGTGTGTGTGTGAGTGTGTGTTTTGCTGGATACCATTGTGTATGTCTGTAAGAAAAAGTCGTAGGGTGTTTTTGTGTGTTTCTTCTGCATGTGTGTTTCGGGACGACGTTTGTGAATATGTTAAGGTAATTCCAAGTGTTCATGGCTCTGCTGGAGATCCAATGTGAGTGCTCTGTCGTGAGTGTGACTTTTGTGTGTGTGTGTGTGTGTGTGTGTTTGCAGGAAACCATTGTGTATGCCTGCAAGAAAAAGTCGATGGGTGTTTGTGTGTGTTATTTGTATATGTGTGTGTCAGGACCATGTTTGTGATTATGTTAAAGCAGTTCCAAGTGTTGACGGCTGTGTTGGAGACCCAGTGTGAGTGCTGTGTTGTGAGTGTGATAGTGTGTGTGTGTCTGTGTGTGTTTCAGAACCCCCTGTGTACGCCTGTAAGAAAAACTCAATGGGTGTTTGTGTGTGTTTCTTGTGTATGTGTGTGTCGGGACCACGTATGTGAGTATGTTGTGGCAGTTCCAAGTGCCAGTGTGAATGCTGTGTTGTGAGTGTGGCAGTGTGTGTTTCTGTGTGTGTTTGTGTTGGCGGGAAAACATTGTGTATGCCTGTAAGAATAAGTCGATGGATGTTTGTGTGAGTTTCATGTGTATGTGTGTGTCGCAACCACATTTGTCAATATTTTAGGACAGTTCCAAGTGTTGATGGTTCTGTTGGATACCCATTGTGAGTGCTGTGTTGTAAGTGTGACTGTGTGTGTGTGTGTTCGCGGGAAACCGTTGTGTATGCCTGTAAGAAAAAGTCGATGGGTGTTTGTGTGTGTTTCTTGTGTATGTTTGTGTCGGTAAAACGTTTGTGAGTATGTTAGGGCAGTTCCAAGTGTTGATGGTTCTGCCGAGGCCCAGTGTGCGTACTGTGCTGTTAGTGTGACAGTGTGTGTGTGTGTGTGTGTGTGTGTGTTTGGGGGAACCCCACTCTGTCTGCCTGTAACAAAAAGTTGATGGGTGTTTGTGTGTGTTTCTTGTGTATGTGTGTGTCGGGACCACGTTTGTGTGTATGTTAGGGCAGATTCAAGTGCCAGTGTGAATGCTGTGTTGTGAGTGTGATAGTGTGTGTGTGTTTGCGGAAACCATTGTGCATGACTGTACGTAAAAGTCAATGGGAGTTTGTGTGTGTTTCTTGTGTATGTGTGTGTCGGGACCACGTTTGTGAGTATGTTAGGGCAGTTCCAACTGTTGATGGCTATGCCGGGGACCCAGTGTGAGTGCTGTGTTGTGCGTGTGATAGTGTTTGTGTGTGTGTGTGTGAGTGTGTGTTTTGCTGGGTACCATTGTGTATGTCTGTAAGAAAAATTCGTAGGATGTTTTTGTGTGTTTCTTCTGCATGTGTGTTTCGGGACCACGTTTGTGAATATGTTAAGGTAATTCCAAGTGTTGATGGCTCTGCTGGAGATCCAATGTGAGTGCTCTGTCGTGAGTGTGACTTTTGTGTGTGTGTGTGTGTGTTTGCAGGAAACCATTGTGTATGCCTGCAAGAAAAAGTCGATGGGTGTTTGTGTGTGTTATTTGTATATGTGTGTGTCAGGACCATGTTTGTGATTAGGTTAAAGCAGTTCCAAGTGTTGACGGCTGTGTTGGAGACCCAGTGTGAGTGCTGTGTTGTGAGTGTGATAGTGTGTGTGTGTGTGTTTGCGGAAACCATTGTGCATGACTGTACGTAAAAGATAGTGTGAGTGTGATAGTGTGTGTGTGTGTGTTTTCAGGAAACCATTGTGTATGCCTGCAAGAAAAAGTCGATGGGTGTTTGTGTGTGTTATTTGTATATGTGTGTGTCAGGACCATGTTTGTGATTAGGTTAAAGCAGTTCCAAGTGTTGACGGCTGTGTTGGAGACCCAGTGTCAGTGCTGTGTTGTGAGTGTGATAGTGTGTGTGTGTGTGTTTGCGGAAACCATTGTGCATGACTGTACGTAAAAGTCAATGGGAGTTTGTGTGTGTTTCTTGTGTATGTGTGTGTCGGGACCACGTTTGTGAGTATGTTAGGGCAGTTCCAACTGTTGATGGCTATGCCGGGGACCCAGTGTGAGTGCTGTGTTGTGCGTGTGATAGTGTTTGTGTGTGTGTGTGTGAGTGTGTGTTTTGCTGGATACCATTGTGTATGTCTGTAAGAAAAAGTCGTAGGGTGTTTTT